>NC_049993.1:6829417-6852557 GCF_000003815.2 Branchiostoma floridae | reverse complement strand
ACATTGCAGGTTGGGTGCAGGTAGACATCAGGAATGACCAGCTTTAGTTTTACCTGCACTAACCTGCAAATGGAGGTGATACTTCAAGCCCTGCCAATAACCAATACAAATGTCCAGCCAAACAGCTGGCCTTGGCAGGCTACAGGTCAAACCATTCCAGAATATATGGGTGATTCATATCCTCTGGTAGAAATGGCATATATCAATCATAATTAGTGTGTTGAATTTCTACATCACTGGAGAAAACAGACAACATTAAACTATCTCCCTTCTGCAAATGTGCTGCCAAACAGGCTGGCCTTGGCTGGCTACAGGTCAAACCATTCCAGTATATAAGTGTGATTCATCTCCTTTGTGGTAGAATTGGTGTATCAATCATAATCAGTGTGTTGAATTTTTAAGCCATTGGAGAAAACGTTAAACTATCTCCCTGCTGCAAATGTGTTGCCAAACAGGCTGGCCTTGGCTGGCTACCATTCCAGTATACATGTATACACCATGTAAGTGTGATTCATCTCCTTTGTGGTAGAATTGGTATATCAATCATAATCAGTGTGTTGAATTTTTAAGCCATTGGAGAAAACGGACAACATTTAACTATCTCCCTGCTGCAAATGTGTTGCCAAACAGCTGGCCTTGGTTGGTTGTGGGTCAAACCATTCCAGCACAAATAGGTGATTCATATCTTCTTTAAATTTGTAGAAATAGTATATCAATCATAATTAGTGTGTTGAATTTCTCTGTCATTATTGCCAGTTTTGTACTGTTTATGGTGCTGAAAATATTGTTCCCCTACTGCCACTGGTAGTGTACATGATTGTAGACTTGTTATAAAAGCATTTACAAGTTTCAGCTATTCATCATTTGTCCCATCTTTGACCTACTCAACACGTTAATCAAAGTGAAATTATCTACCTTATAATGTTGTATTCATTTGGCACTTAGGCTTGTAAATCCTTGGCAACATTATTAAGTGGCCTTTGCATATGACAGGTTAACCAATGTTTAAGGACTGTCTCATTCTCTTAGTGCCAAAATTCACTTACACAGTCAACACGCATCTCCACTTTGAGCAACATTTCCAGTTGATCAAAGTAACACTTGGGAAATGTTTCACTTTTCTAGTCTAAGAGCATTACTTTAGGCCTGTATAGCAGATGAGCAATAGACAATAATATTCTGCAGCAGACCATAATATTCTGCAATAGACCATAATATTCTGTCATAGACCATAACATTCCGCAACAGACCATAATATTCTGCAATAGACCACAATATACTGCAATAGACCATAATATTCTGCAACAGACCATGATATTATGCAATAGACCATAACATTCCACAATAGACCATAACATACTTCAACAGACCATAATATTCTGCAATAGACCATAATATTTTATGATAGACCATAATACTCACCTCCCACAGGTTGTGTACAGCCTCCTCCAGCTGTGTCAAGTCTTCCTGGCTCACGCTGTTCTCTTCCTTAAACTGATCTGCCGCCTTAGCGAGGATACCCTGCAGCGAAGCGACCGTCCTGTTACTCAGGAGGTTGCTGTTCAGGTCATTCAGGTCATTAGCTTGGGACTGTGAAAATAAAATTAAATATTAACGATTAAGTAACAAAGCGCACATGACTTGTAAACTCACTCACTCACTATCCGGTTTAACGTCTGTTGTTCCCCATCCCTTGGAGGTTAGACGTGCTTGCACATAGATGAGTAAAACTAGTTTCTATTCAAGTACAATTTTTTTCTTCATCTGGTAAAGCCATGCTCATCTCCTGGGTGTGATTGGACTTGATCTGAATCCTTTTCATGGTGGACATGCCAATTTTGTCTGCCAAAACGTTGGAATAGCCATTGCTTTAGTCATTTATAAGCAACAAGACTGTGTCACATGATAGACAGGCGGACACTGGGCAGGACCCTAAAGCAACATGAATCAGTATTACTCAATTCAAGGAGGTGTTTTTAACCTCCTTGCTCAATTATAACAACCTGTCAACAGTTGTCATAGAATCTTTGTATGATCAGAAATTATGGCCATTCTTGGGCTCATCATCCACAGTTAGTTCTGTTACAGTTGAAATCACATACATGTAACATCAAAATCATTCAATGTCAAATACCTAATGTGAGTATGCCTTAAAGGAGGAATAGAAGCATGAGCAGTTGAGCACTGTCAGACAGGCAAAGGATTTGAAATACAAATGTGCTTCCGAATGCCCCAGAGCCTCAGAAGTTATTGGAGCCTCAGAAGTTGTTTCTGTAGTCCAGCCAGTATATATCAGATGACCCGGGGCTATGTAAAAGCCTTAGTCTTGCCGAAACACTCAAAGTTATCTTGGTTTTCAAGACCAATCTGCAGTGGGGTGGTAAGAACAGGAAGGCTGAAAGCTCTTGTGACACTAGATGTCAACCCTCATGTTGATACCTCACTATCTCTAATCCCCAGTTGGGACCAGGACGTCAAGTCGTCATGACAACAACTTTCTTCCCTTGAACTTGGGTATCGCCAGCAAAACCTTATTCAAGCCCACCATTCATTCTCCTCACCCACGTACAGCAATTACAAGATCCCGCACTTATCTTGTACCTTATGTCGCCATCCATCCAGTACAAGTTAGGTAAACAGGACTCAAATGAGGCATATGTATGAGCAAGCTAATCTTGGGAAAGACCTAGATACTGTCCCAACCCTGTAATTTCTGTTAACAACAGTAATCCACTACACATTCACACCTGATAGGTCACTACCAATCACTCATTCAAGTGTAGAAATCTGAGTAACTGTGGATGTATTTTGTGGTGCTTGTTCTTGATCCTGATGTCTACATCTGTTTCTAATACAAATTGTGGGCATTGCTACCACTTACACAGTTACAGGGCTCGAAATACTGGGTGCATGTGCACCCAGGTGCACCCAAAATTGGAGCTGTGCACCCAATTTTTTTTTGTGGGTGCACTGGTGCACCCAAATATTTTCCTAGGTTTACGTATGTAAAGATATCAAAGTATATTAGTATACACCTTATTCTTCATATTTAAGTGTTAGAAAGGTAATAAAAATGTCTGTCATGGTACTTGTTTAAGAATTTGATAGCTTGTAACTAAGTCTTATTATTAGGACTAAGGTTATTACTTAAATTTAAGTGGTGCACCCAAAAAAAAATTGGTGCACCCATTTTTTAAAGCAGGGTGCACCAGTGCACCTAATCCCAAAAATGAATTTCGCGCCCTGACTTATGTAAAAAAAGTTCTTAAAAATTCTGACATGGGAATTTGTCACGTTATTTGTGTAATACTGGCCTTTGAGCACACTACAAACTGTCCTCATGTGGCAATCTTAGGCAAAAAGAAAATAACAATGACAATTTAGCTATGACCTAAGGTGTGCAGGTCAACTTTCTCTGCTGAAAGACAGATACCTACTTCTTTCTATTTAGAATAATGGGAATACTCATTAAACATTTTATTTGGCATGATGAGGAACACGTCCCACACAGCTCAGATGACAGTTCATTGAGTTCACCCTTCCTTTTTCGCAAGTTACCTGATGATTTTCAAAACAATGTCGACTGCAAAGTAATAACCACAAGGATTTGAAATTAGGTGAATATTGATAAAAGGCTTTATGATATGTATTGGAATTCAAGTTGTGCATTATACATCTTGGTAAGACCACAAACTTATCAATCACTCCTTGTACCCTCATGTGGAAAATGTTGAAAACAACTTGTCTTCATAACATGTTTGCCAAGAGACGTCCAGTCATTGTTTCCAATGGCTATGATTTACATTTTTGTATGTACTGAAAGGGTTGTGGATGGGAGGGGCACAACAATTAGCAATTTCTGATGAGACAATGGACAACAATAAGCCTGTCTGAGTACAGTGCAGTTTCTAACATGCAGAAAAAGTGATCATAACAAACTGAAAGTTTTTTTGACAAAGATTTAAACAACATACACACAACTAAAGTTCAATTAGCTTGGGGAAGCTTTCGAGACAAACTCTGTCTCTTTGTCAACCCGGAGATCTCATCTTGGAGTTTCTCTGTCACGTGACGTTTGATGGAAATTGAAAGTTGCTTGGTATCTATATGCTGTAGCGGCAAGTGTCACTAAACCATACATGAACTTAATACTGTATAAGATGGACAATCAGATATGACATGAATAGATAAAGAACTGCACTGATCTTTTTCCCACCCTCCTTCATTTGTTATTCCTGGCATATGCTTTGGTCTTGACCTTCACAAAAAAACTTCTTAGCTATAAATTATATCAAGGCACGTCAAGAGGTTGCTTTCAAAAGATGGATAAGAAGGTCCTAGGGTCCGTGACCTCAGGGTCTATCACCTACGTTAACATTAAGCTGAATACTGATCAGCAAAACTTTTAACCTTAGATCAGAGCAACTGCAAACTGAAAGCAGCTTAGGCACAATACTGGACACTAGCCAAGTCTAATATATACATAGCCACCCTGGCTGCCAACTTAGGTAAAAAGCCTAAGTGACATGGAAATCTCAGTGACCCCTAGGTCACATGTTAACATCAAATGAAAGTTTCTTCTTCGACCTAACCTTCAAAGTTGGCAAACACAATCACAAAATGCTTCTGAACTGTCTTATACCAGATTAACTTGACCAAAGCAGGGTAATGCGTTTTTTATCATGTTGTGAAAGTCACGTTTTGCTCTTATCAACAACATAAAGCCTGCTTAAGCTAGCAATTTAGGTCCAGAGTTGCCAACATAACATATGTGAGACTAGAACAGTCTGTAAGATTTCCATCGATAATTGGTCTGCCTGAATGCCTGAAGAGACAAGGGATATACCAGACCTTTCAAACTTGTGAGCAATAATGGGCAAAAACAACTGCAAAGACAAGATGTAATATGTCCAACAATAAGGCTTAAGGGGCAGTAAGTTGTTAACCCACTGTGTCTAGGGAACTGTATTGGAAAGTGAAGCCCAGCTGTCCTGAAGAAAGTAGTCTTACGTACCCTATTGTCGAACACAACATCTGGCCAAGAGTGACCTCATAATCTTGCATCCACTGACCTAGCTACTTGACCATTCAATGCCACCTTACATTTATCATGGCACAAAAATCCCACTTTTAAAGGACAACCTTTCATACAACATACGACCCACTCACATACAATATGATAGCTAAGTTCATTACTTCATGTTCGAAAAAAAGGATTTTGCAAAATAATGGACTTACTTGTGTGACTTGTGCCTTCAGTGTCTCCATCGCTGCAGTGATGTTCCTAATGTGTGCCATGAGGCTGTTAAAGGTGTTATCACCAAGACCAGTAGTGCTGTTTCCACTGCCAACTCCAAGCAGCTGGGGTTGAAGAAAAACACTTTTCAACAAGAGGTTTTGCCTTTTTTCTTGGCTAACAGCTTTTACAACATGCTGTAACATATGACTTGGGGTAGTAAAAATAAAAAGAGATGAATTTATAACTTATCAGATTTTTTAAAGATACAGCTTTATTCCCTATGATTAATAAAATGTATATAAATTTTTCACTTAAAATCCCTAAAATCTAAAAGGTAGAGCTAAAAATCTATGAAATGAATGAGCAAATATATGCTGTACTAAGGTTGCAAATAATATCATAAAATGTATACAGTCATAGAGTATCAACATCAATTCCAAGGTCAAAGAAGATTTTATTACTCTGTGTGTTGTGTCACTGTTGAACCTTCCTGACCACTCAAAATTCTATCTCCTTGCCTAAGTATGAATCCTTGCATACATTTAGATAATACAGCCCAATCCTCTAAGGATGAGCTTACACAAGTGTGTATAGTCAAGTCTGTATGAGTCTTGTACCAAAATCTGTCAATATGCAGCCGCACGCTCCAAAAGATTCTTGTGACATTGAGATATGTATGACGCACATCTGGTTTAAAAGTAACAAGTTTGACACATCCATTGCACATGACATGCACAGTCATATATTTCTCACTAATGAAGCGCAAACATATAGCATACTCGTACCATATTCGTATTCATGACCTGTGCAATAGCATAGCCATCCTAGTTATGTGCATGTCCAAAACTATCAGGAGTACTGGGCCATACTATGCCTGTGTTCCTAAAAATTACACAAAATGGTTGAGATGTGTATGAGGTGATGAGGTGTGTAAAACTGCGTACAAAAAAAATGAAGTCAACGCAGAAGTTACTTGGGCTTGATAAACACACTTGTGTGGTGCCCCCCTGAGGCTTACAAAATCTACTATGAAGTGAGTCGACAACTCTTACCAACTTATCAGCGTCAGCTCTCAACTGCAAGAGATCCACAGCAGGATGGGTAACATTCCCTGATGTCACGCTGACTCCGCCCGCTTCCAAAACAGACACTCTGTTGGTCAGTACACTCATGTTGGTCCTCACATCAGCTATCACAGCCTTGATGAGAAAAAAGACAAAGGATACCATCTGTTATGTTCTAGCTACCTCTATGCCAGAACATCATACTGTACACTACTGCAAGGAAATTCTTTCACAGCATAATACTAGTATTGTCTCAACTGTATAGAGAACAATCACAAACTTTTCTAAGGAGCTATTCTTTTCTCTTAACAAAACTGACAACATTTTGTAGCTGGTAAGATATTCTATAGAATCAAGTCTCTGTTAACATTGTCATAGGTATTTAAACTAGAAAGCTTCTCAAAAAAGCTGGCCGGTGCGTATTTTGCAAAAAGCCTGGATGTTAAACAAAATCACATGAAAAAAGAGTTTTTAAACATCGTATTATTGAATTGGTCTGTCTTCTATTAAAAAAACATTACATGAGATTTGTCTAATGAAGAAAAAAAATTGTTACAAGTGGGGTTCGAACCCACAATCCACGGCTGCAAAAGCAAATCGCTATATCCACCCAGCGCGTAGACCGCTAGGCCACGCAAGCTGATTGCGTAATCGTGAGTACAGAAGGGCTAAAAGAAGAGTTTGGTTAAATTGACCGATCCATGCATCCATGGTTGAACTAACCGCTTCTCTCGCCTCTAAGTCCAGTGCTACGCACCGGCAAAAATTAACAGCTAGCCATTGTTGTCTTCCTCCTTCTGTGATATATACAGTACACTGAGAAATCCTCCATAAACTGCCGCTTTGAATTCAGTTTCAATTCAGTACATCCTCAAAGAGTTAACATCAGACTGTCCAAGAAGCTTGTAAGAAGAAGCAAGCAAAGTATGCAATATATTATAACAGATATATGAAAACAAGAGACAGCACCTATAGTACAGAATATCTATTGGCACATACCTGTAGTGTGTCGTTCAGCTGGTGCACCATATCTGTTAGACTGGCCACCTCCTGCAAAATGTTTCACAGCTATAAGGAAAGTCTGTAATTGCATTCACGACAAAGGCAATGTAGCAGTTTGGAATTCATGTCAGGAACATCATGCCAAACCCTTCACAGTGCCAAAATCCTTTCAAACTTAGTTTCAACCTACTCTTTTAACAGAGTACAACACGTCGTGCCCCAGCATCGCCCCTACATATACCTTTCATCTACAATATACAATGAGAAAAGAATACTGCATTTACTTAGAGGACCTACCAACTTTTTTTTTTAAACTAGGCAACTATAGCCAACTATAATCAACTTTAATGATTTTGAGGCCTCGACAGCCTGAAAGTAAATTTCAAAGTGAAATGCTCTGACTCTGAAAACTGCAAACCTCTCTATATGTAGCTTTAGACATGTAGTCCTTAAAACACTCTCTAATTTATCGTTTTCTGAGCCTTTTTGCGGAAAACAAAACCTATGCATTCTCTTATTTATCTGTTTCTTAACCCTTTTGAGGAAAAAAAGTACAAACAAGAAGTCAAACTGCTATATTTCAACATCCTTGAACAAAAGACAGATTTCCCCCACCTTCTCCACATAACTGCCCAGCACACCGCCGTCCTCCAGCTCTGCACGAGCCTTGGTGGCCGCAGCAGCAGCGGTCAGCTGTTGGACAGGTGACAGGGTGGTCGGGGAGACGCCAGGTACAGGCCCCACAGCTGCAGCCGCCGGGACGTCCGTAACAGCTTCGTTTCTCTGTGGAAAGTTAGTTAGCTAGTTAGTTGAAGTCCTTTTTGTGCTAGATAGGGTCAAGAGCAGCACCTACCCCTATCTCTGTAGCCCTGGGCCACACAATTTGCATTAACATGTACTAATTTTTATTGTTATGAGCCTTGAAAGATTAGCCCTGCAAAGACTTAATGATATCCTATAACACATTCAAGCTCACACACATCAGCACATGTGCAAGTCACAGCAACTACTAAAAATACACTGCTTTCTAATTTTTATTTAATTTCCGGGATTTTGTATTCAGAAGATGAGAGACTAGTCTGATTTGGAAACTGGACTGAATTGAATTTGGCTCAAACCTCTTCTGAAGAATTGTTGTTGTCGTTGTTTAACGTCTAATATTTCACTAAATGTAACCTCTTGGTGCTGAATTAAGTATGGTGCGGATGCCAGCTCAGACCTCAAAGGCCCTTCCCTATCTAGATACAGGGATCCTAGTATCCTTGGTGACTGAAGAGAAATAGGAACTCAATGATACTCTAAGAGCTTCTATTTATACAAGCACCACAAGGTACAGTAGGTTTTTTTTAAGGGAAACATACAGGTTCTACAAAAATCTGACACAAAACAGGTTCAGCATGTTGTATCTCTCCTTGGTGCTGAAACCTGTGTAGGTTACTCAGCTGCCATCCTTTCAGATTATTGGGCTTCCGAATGGAATAAAACATGACACAGCTTTGCCTACATACAATGTCATGTATTTTTAAAACCTTTAAGTCCACCATAGACCCCAAGTAGTTTGCAGTTCCAAACTGTGAAAACAACTTACAGCAGGGGAACAACTGGCATAATTGGTAATCTCTTTTTAAGTTGCAATTGATCAGATGAACTAAAAATCCAGTACTTATCATGCAACACAGATATGTACATAGAATTGTTCATTTAATGTATGTTTTGCTGTGTTGACTTGTCACCTTCCAATGATCTTATAGAAAGAACAGCTGACCCTGGTAAGAGTATCCAGCTTGAGTATGGAATATTGGTTGGCAAGAGCCTGTCATAAACATATCAAATAAAGGATTCGCTAAGCACTCTTGACACAATGAGTCCAACCAACACAACACATTATGTTTTATGCAGGATGGAAGGGGCTCAGTGTAATCTAACTCTCAGCAATTACTAAACACCACAAGAAAATTTTCAGGGTCAGAGAGCGTCATTTTCAAATCTGACCAACTCAGTTACTGTTATAACTTAATTACATTACCAAGCTCATGTATCTTGCCAAATTAAGACTGGCTACAGTGGTAGCTTGGTGATGGATAATCTGAAGTTAAGGTATTTGTTGTAAAAATGCAATATACACCTTTAATTGGTCTAGTTCTGTTCTCATGTCCTCCACTTGCTGCTGCAGTTGTCTCTGTGTGGCTGTTGTTGTTGCTACCTCTTCTTTCATGGATTCAATCTCACTCCCGATTGAAGCCATTTGCTGCAAGAGAAAGACATTTTCAGACAAGAAGGCACCTTTGCTCAAGGTTCGACAAGTCCACTAGCCCAATTGTTCCGGGCAAGTGAAAGTGCTGATTGGGCAAGTGAATGTCCTACACCACTTGCCCGCTCAATTTTTCCATGAGTGAGATTTTGATTTATTTTTCAGTCATGGCATCACGCATTGCCAACACAGAAGAATAATGTCAAAAGTAATGCCAAAAATTTGGGGTAAGTCCCAATCTAACTTGGTGTTGGTTACGTAAAGCTTAGTCAAAAATAAAAGAATTACATAGAAAAATGTCATTTAAATTTTGGACAAGCAATTTTGTTGCGTGTTCTTGCCCAATAGGACAAGTGAATTTTAGATCACTTGTACAACCCTGTTGTTGCATACCTGATGTCCTGTTCATTCAGGATCCCCAAAAACATTGGTTGCAGAAAATCTAATTTCTGTTGCTCTACAAAGCACAGCTTTCTTGACATATATTTGGCACACTGCAATATCAGAAGTTCTCAGAACCGATACAAACAACCAAATCTGATTTTGTGTTGCTCAATTTGTCTCACATCCAAAAAAACACATCATCCTTATCTCAGACAGCAAAACTCTTCATCACTCTGTCCGTACTAACTTGCATTCCAACCAATTCAAATCTGCATCTGATGGCTTAGTCAGGAGGGGGTTATAAAAAAACAGACCCTGCAAACCAAGTTAGATTAACTGCTAAACCATCGACCCCATTTCTAGCACTGATGCATCCAACCAGGTACAAATTAGGACCCATTTGGCCCATTGACGTACAGCTGAGTGGACAAGTCATATATCTCAGGTAATGATCATACATCATGAAACAGATTGCAGCGGATATTGCCAATATATATATATCATCAGCCACCACCTACAGTTTAACTCCACAGGGAATAAATGGGGGAGGTCAGTCAGATGGCCTCACAGATCAAATGAGAAATCCAATGCAACAAAACTGAAGGCCACCAACTGCTGAAGTTTACTACATGTAGTATCTAAAACGTGAAAGCTTTGCATGTGACTGTTTGAGGAGATTTTGTCACTTACAGTTACAAATAAGTGTAAGTTGCTGCTCTAAGTTGTTTTTATCTGTCATCTATCGTTGGTTAATTTCTCTTCCAATACTGTTCTTCAAATATCAATAATATTTTAGTGATTTCTTGTTTTGTACGTGCTTCTACCAACATTGATTTTTTTCCTTAAAGCCATAGTGATGACTTCGTATTTCAAATTTGCAAATTTATAGGTTGGTTCCACAATGAATAATAGGTGTCCTCACAAGTCAATTCATCATCAGACAGACCAGCAACAATGGTGCTCTCATTCTGTCACTAATGTTGAGTATGTTTGAATCATACCTCTAAGTTTCCTCTTTGTCCATTACCATCGTTCTTCTGGATCGATCGTTCCTTTTACCAAATGGTGATAGGTCAGTACTTTGTAATGCACGGATCAATGCATACCTTAGGCTCCAAATACAAGCATGTACAAGCCAGTCAATGTCCCCAACCTTTATCTTTGAAGCTGTGATGAAAGTTGGAGACTAACGAACCTTTGGTGTCAAAAGAGACATACAGTCAGCCTTTAGCTTTCATTTTTTTTAAACATCCTTTGAAAGATCTGATGATTGAGCACACTTTCAATGGACTTAAAAAGGTGAGGTGGCAAATGAGGTGCGACCAGTTTGCCTAACCAATTCCACAGTTAATTGGCAATAGACAGGCTTTTGAATTCACATTAGCATGAGGAAAGCCTGATGCTGATTGAGTGGGTCGTGTGGCGCAATCGGCAGGCTGTTTGATTCATATCCCAGAGGCTCTTGGTTCGAATCCTACTGCTGTAATGCTTCAACAAACCCAGAGGTACTACGAACTGCGTAATGAGATTTATGTTCAGAAAACAGAAAAAGTGAAGAAACAATGTCTAGTGATGAAGTCACGCTGTAAGAGGTCAATGGTCAGAGCAAAACGGCCTATATACAAGGCACCATGTTCTAGGACAGTATGCACTGGATAGATACCAGGGCACTATGTATTCATTTGGAATAAGAGCGAACTTCATGTAATGCTGCCATTAAGCCTCTAGCCACTGAAGAAGTTGTATGCAACGAAACAAGTTTGGTAAGCTGAATAAAAGTTCAGAAACTTGAACTAAGCGACTCCTGATGCCTTACTGAGGGATGACTGTGGTGGGATAGATGTCAGTTAGCTGAGGAATGAGTCCACTCTAATATATAACGTCTAGTGAGTTAGTTCATCAAGCAAGCTACACAAGTTCCATATGAAGGCTTCAGAATCCCAACAGTTATCATTAGGACAGAGAAATGAACAGATTACATTTCAGTTCAGAGTCACCTGAAGATCGATTGGTCTTCAGTGGTACCATTATAGACTATAAAATGGAAGTCATCCATTTTGGCTTCTTGCTTGAAAATAGGGTAATAGGTCTGTGGCAATAACAGATTCATCACACAAGTGTCATCAATTTAAAGGATGGTCTGGCATGCTTTTGCAGCAAATATAAAAAAAGTTTTATCAAGTGTGACTTTGTAATGTCAGAAAGAACTCTGAATCTGACCCAACCCATTATCAAAGTCACAAACTTTTGCTGGCCCATTGGCTGTATCTAACGTTTGTTTCTACATGTTGATGATGATATGTTTTTCATAACAATAACTATCACCATCATCATCTTTATTCTTCCTATTTATGAAGATAATCATCCAGCACAGTTTGTAGTTATTTAAAATCAAGTCATGCCCTCTATAGCAAATAACAAAGAGCTATGATGAGTAGTTATGAGCAATAGCCACTTGTATCTTACAAAGTTTGTACAGTCTAACTGTGTATGGGCATGTATATATACCTTCGACAGATCTTCAACAGCTGTTGGCAAAGCCACCAGCTTCTGTGAGGAGGCCACACTTGCACTGATGCTGATTGTGGTCTTGTTGAGCTTTGCAATCTGCAATCAATATTGTGAATTAGTACTTCATAATTGCACTACAAAATCTTCATAGTGTGTGAGCAATATTTGGTGAAACTACCCTAATTTCGGTCGAAATAAAAATTAAAAATAAAAACTTTTGCAAAAAAAGTCGGGGGTAGGAGAGATCAAGGGGCTTACTCAAGTTACACAATAGAAATAACAACATTTCAACATTTAGGGGTCCCTGGTAGCAAAGTTCAAAGTTTGAAGAAAAATGATAAATGTACCGTCCAACATCTGTATCTGTATCTATATAGCCGGTATAACCGCCGTTCGGCGTAACACACCAGCTTCGCAGGCACGCGGCGCAAACACAGGCACGTACAGCTACTGGAATTTGAGGCCCGTATTTAATTTGAGAAAGGAGAGGCAGTGAAATTTTGTCAACACGAGGTGTGGCCATCAATTAGAATTTTTTTTTTTTCAAATCGGAAAAAATAGGGTCGAGAAATCCGAGAAACAACAAATAAAATTGGTGTGGCCCATGTAGATAAATATGTTAAGACAGAAGTCTCTTGTTTGAGAAAACATTCTTCAAGTACATTTAAGGTCCCATCACACTTAGATGTGATGACAATAGTCATTAAGAGCAGATGTTCACCCCGATGTGTTCCAGCCAAATTTGGGACATTAAAGGCTTAAATCCCCTCTCCCACCCCTCATTGTCACATTCTTGCCATAAAAACAAAATATTAAAAATACCGATTAGTCCAATGATAGATATGTAGGTCAAACTAACATCCGTATTGCTTTCTTACATTATAAAGCACCTCTGAAAAAACCTTCAAAGCAATATTTAATACCTGCGTTGTATTTCATGAAGCTTCGTGGGCGTAGATACATGATATCGATTTATGTCTAGCAGTCAGCAAAAATAGTCTTATGTTTCAACGCCCACAGAGTTTCAGGAAATTAAAAGCTGCTGCAAAATATTGCTTACTATATCACATTCTGTGAAACTGACCTCTGAGATTTGCATGAAAAATCTAAGTCAGGGCAGACAGACAGAAAACTCTTCATCACACAATATGTTTGCTCATATCAATTTACATACAATTTAGTTATGAATTATGAATACTTAAACAAATTCCATGAGATTTGAAAAAGTCCTACCTTGAGTATGAACAGATAAGTGAGAATAATATCAATATTTCAAAATAGAGATGTTAAAGTGTTTATCAGCAAAACTCTAACCCAGGAAAGATTTATATGCTGTAACTACTCGTTGGCAGGCCTTGAGACATTTAAATGCTAGTTCACCTTTCTCTGTGGGATGTCCTTATCTATTGTTTTAAAATCAGGGTATTTAAGGATATCAAGTCAACAAACTGTGCAATAGTTTGATAATAACTGCAATATTTTGATGATATTGCAATATAATCGGAAATCACCGTTCATTATGGAACAACAAAGACACAATATATGTCACTCAATATCTACGACTAGAAGCCCCTTGATATATGCACCCACATACATTTAACCATCTACAGAGGAAATGCAGATGAAAAGAGACTTAACATCTATTAGGATCAGTAATCTGGGATGAAGCTGTACTTTTCAAAGGGGTCATTGACTCTCTAGAGTCAATGACCCCTCCAGATTGCTCATCCATGCTTTGGAAATTGGACCTGGTAGGATCTTCCTTTTCATACATGCAACCTCTCCTATAATAGAGTACATAAATTCAATAAAGTCAAAGTCAATAGAGCTAGATGCACAGGTGTTGAGCTCACCTGTTTGTCCAGCTGTGCCAGGTGTTTGTTGGCGACGCTCAGTCCCGTATCACCTGTGCTCAGCGTCTCCAGCCTGTCGTCCTGATGCTTCAGGCCCTGTTTCAGCTCCTCCACCTGTCCTGGCATTGCCATCTCACTTTGCTCCACTTTGAAAGGACAGAAAAATCAAGGTCAGTGGTTGAATATAAGTTCATCTGTGACAGTAGTCAACATTATGTCCCAATTTTAAACTTTATATCCGTACACAAAGTGAAGATAATGTGAAGATACTGGATTCCGAACAGGATTACTTTGTCAGGGGAGCGAAAGAGGCCATTTACATAAGAGCACATCAACCTTCCCTTAACCGAGACGGGGGCCGATACCAACTTGAAAGTGCTTGAAATACTTTTTTCGACCAGGTTGTCCAGGTGGTGGCAACCTGAATCAAAAGCCAGGCTGCACCATCAAGATCTCAGGTTGCCCAATTCCAAGTTATCACTTTCTTCAAACCAGCTACATAATATCTATCATATTTTCTTCCAGTTACATGTAACTACTATCTTCAATATCAAGAAATAATTACAAATTCACATCGGTGGGGTAATAGGTAATAAGATCAGTAAAACTTGCCAAAATTTACAAATCATCAAGCTACATATAAGCAGTGATGTTTGTGATAATACATTTTTGCATACAGGCTTCCCAAGCATGGTCTTTCAAAATTCTAAAGCAAATTAACATTCACTCAACATGTATACCATCCACTTTCTCACTCCATCCATCACAAACACACAATTTTTTGTATCAGGTTCTCTTCTAATTCTTCTTCCAATAATGTCCAACTACTGAGGAATAGGCAATAATTGACATCTGTCAGGGTCAAAGGACACCATTGTTTGGTCAATAGACTAAAAAAAAGTACTGGACGCCTTTGAGGTGAAAGTGGCCCATTCTAACATAACAGCTGTGTAAGATCAGCTCAGATATACTATATATCACTTCAAAATGACATTTCAACATTCCCTTTGCATCTTTAATATCAAAGTCTTCTAATTGTCTACTATCCTTACATCCGCTCATGTCATACTCAAAGGACTGATTCTACTAATCAAATGTCGATCCATGATACCAATCAATACCCCTGATAACAAACCCAATAATTAGTTCTTTTTAAAACTCTGGGTCAAGCAAATAAATCAATTTCTTTCTATCACTTTCTTTTAATTGCTTCTTTGTGTCTGATACTTTCAAGTGACCTAATAAATCACTACCGTCTCTGTTCATAATGGTGCTACAAAGGCACGATATGTGTCAATCAATATCTCTAGAACTTCCCTTGATATATGACCCACATACATTTAGCCATCTACAGAAGAAACACAGATGTAGAGACTAAAGGTGGTATCTCACTGCACTTGCGTCACACTTGCGTCACTGTGGGGTTCAAAAGATGCCCAACGAATTTCGGAGATATAGAATGGATTTTCTTACATTTTATATATTTTGTTGTCTTCTAAGTCATACTTTTATGTATTATGCAATATCTAAATTATAAAAAAAAATCTGAGAAAGTAATACAACAGTGCTGCAGTGAACGAACCCTGCAGTGACGCAAGCATGATGCAAACTGCAGTGAGATACCACCTTCAAGGATACTAGGATCAGTAATCTGCGACAAAGCTTTGCTTTGAAAAAAACTGTTATGTAGTCAATGACCCCTAGGCCTCCTGATACCTGTACATGCTTTGGAAATTGGACCTGGTAGGATTTGCTTTCCATATCTGCAACCTATTTTTGAATGCCATTCATCTCAGTTCTGTGAAATTCAACACATTTTGCGTTGGTTGTGATGAGTGGTTGGTCAGTTGAATTGGTACTTTTCTTCCTCTTTCTTCCCCTACTCCAGCCCTGTGGATTTTAGAGACGTTTCCACAAAAAGTGCTGACAGAAGGTCTATTGGATTTCACTTATTGACTGATTTAAGAAATGACAGTATCCTGTGGTAAGAACTATCCAATCATCCAGGCCTTAACAGAATGACTGGTATTGATCTTTGCATGATAATCGACCTGTTATCTCTGTAGTTACGAACATGATAAAAATCTCTGTCCTCTATGAGTCATTTCCAAGCTTTATTTTATGACTTTTTTGCCTATCACAGGCAAACAACAGATTACACTTCATGAGAATACACTGGCGAGGATTATGCAAAACATGAAAATAACATTTGTCTTATTTCAAAATAATCTGTCCCTGATACTGCGCTAGTGTCCATTATTCACCCCACAGAATAATCTAGTCAAGAACGGTTCACGACTCTGCACTTTACAAATAGCTATTGACTTTTCCTTTCACTGTATCACCTATATATATGGCTTGTACAGGACCCTCATACATTTGTTAATCATCACTTTTTTCCACACATTGATACTGTAAGATATGAACATACATTTTTGTATAGTGTGTCAACAATCATCATGATATTGTCAACAGCAAATCCATCCTATTCTAGCGCTGGATTGTTTGTTTGTTTGTTTGTTTAGAATAATCTTGTTGTTGAGAATAAAGCAATGGTTGTGTAAAAAGAGTCTCTTCATTCAGTGACATACCAACCTGATGAAACTATTCACGGATGTTTGTTTGTGCCTTTATCTAGACTTGAGTGTTTGCTCCATTGATCCTGCCTTTGTCCTTTTTAAAAAAAATTGGTCCTTTAATATGTCCTGTGTTATCATCTACTTTATTTCTCAGTCAGAATAAATGAAAAAGGATAAAAATTATGAGGACTGGGTGACTCCAAGTCAATCAGAACTCTTGCCTATATTTAAGCGAACAATCTGCTTCTCTATTACAGAGTGTTTGTCAAGGTAAGCGAGACAAGTAGGCTAGAGCTAGCATTGTAGTGGTACTAGGCTTAAGTGATCAGGTACAAACTTTGATAAAACATACCAACAGACTCTTCATCTTTGTATGCTGTTGACTTATATACTTGTAATGTAGGTCTTAGTTACAGGTCCTATTAGAAGCAAAGGTGAAAAATTCCTCCATTTCCAGCAAACTTCACGACATTCATAACATGGTTGCTCCTTTTGACGTAGTTGAGCTCCCTTTAAGTTTAACAGTACATGTACTTGTTACCGTGGAGGTGGATTAGTAATCAATTGCAGTGCAAGTGGTACAAGAAACAAGATTAATTTCTAGGGTGATAAAGCCGACTTAAATCAATGCACAAACATACTGTAAATGCAGAAATGTTTGCAGTAGTTTTACGTTCGCAGTTTTCGCAGTGGCCACTTCACCGCGAACTTAGAACCATCACAAACATTTTTCCATTATTATTTTTTTACTACAGTCTATGGCGCTACTATGAACTTAAAACCACCGCGAAAGTAAATCGATGTGAACTTAAATGCATTTACAGTGTATGCACATTACTTGTAAACTGCAGCCCAAACAGTTACCATGAAAGCCATCAAAACAGTAAAATGCTCAGTTTCAACCATAATTCCTCGAGTGCGACAGTGAGCTGTGTGGGCCTAGCCTGTAATCACAACGGATCATACCACCACTTCGAAACCCTTTTCATGTACTGTAATATAGTCCAAGTAAAAGTAGGGCAATCTTTGCCTGGGGATCGATTCCTGGAAATGGACGTGGCTGAACACCAGTGAGACTTATTAACGGACCCAAATGCTCATAGAGGTGACTGGCAACATGGGGGAGACGAAGGACTGTCAATTATATCAGACATCTGCAAAAGATCGAGCAACTCAGTTCAGTTCAGGTGACGTTATGAAGTCCCCCCAGACATCTCTGTCGCACATGACAGACAAGAGGTCTCTGTCAAGCAACTACTTATAGTTTCATCAAAACTTTCTATGACATTCTATGAGTCTTTATTCCCAAGAAGCAGCTCCAAGCAACCTTAAATAAGACTAAGCAGATAACAACTAAACAAAAATCTCACAGTAAGACTATATACTTGAGTGTGGTGGTGACTAGAAATGATACAACATAGCCATAACTGTTCAAAAGTTCTGTTTGAACATACTGCAAACTCAGAACTTTGATATTTAGTTAGATGAACAATGACTTGCAGGCCACTACTTACAGGTGTGACAGGTTGTTTCAAGTAATATGTTACTAGCTACATGGAAAGTTGGTATGTAATATGCTGAAAGGTTGTTATGCCCGTGACACTCTGCCCTTAAACAGTGATGGCAATTTATGATAATATGTAATATGTATGTATGGTCATATTTAAGATTTCATGTAGACCATTTACAGGGCTTGATATACTGGGTGCATATGCACTTTTGTGCATACAATTCTTGACAGTGGGTGTACCAGTGCACTAAGTCTTAGGTTTTGACATACATACAGTCAGGTATTATTATTTTACAAGTAAGTATAGTATACAGTATTTCTTTACTTGCTTAAAATCTTTTAAGTTAGCTATAAAATTTGGGTACATGACAATTTTTCAAAGCTCAAACAGTTACCAAGTTTTGCTGACATTCTACTTTATATCATATATTGTGCACCCAAAAGTTGTTTTTGTGCACCGAAATGTTTAGGATAGGTGCTACACCTATTCCCAAAAATTAAATTTCGAGCCCTGATTCACATAAATACAATCGTATCAGAGTTTTCAGTAATCACTTTTACATAATACAAAATGAAACTTCACGCTAATGATAACTGACCGTAACCCCTACTAAAATAGGACAAGAGAAGCTCAGGGATATCATAAACTGTTCACTAATCACTTCTACGTAATACAAGATGAAACTTCATGCTGATGATGACCGGCAGTAACCCCTACTGTACTGAAATAGGGCAAGAGCAGCCCAGGGATATCATAAACCGTACACGTCACTGCAATTTAATGTCAGGTCATAAAACTGTCGATGATCATCCAGATGTCAGGAGATTAGGTGTCAGCCTCCAGTAATGCTTGATTTATGACTTGCACTACTTGTATGCTATCCACTAATTTAGGCCCAATCTAGACACAGTTTTTACCGATATCTGTGCAGATGTCGGGAGGGATCTGGAACGTAGGGGGTGGGACACCCGTGGCACTTGTAGTCATAATCAGCTATATAGCCTAATGAGCCCGCGTTATATGCTAATGAGCCCTCCCGAAGTCGGGACGCATCAACACACACACAGAACTTGTCGGGGACCCCTGCTAAGCTATCGGGCGAATACTCCGGACCTTTTGGGAGAAATTCTGCCGATATCTTTATGGCGATATTGTAGTTCCATCTAGATACTGAAAAAAAAGCTGTCGGCGAGATGTTGTCGGCTCGCAGATATCGGGAAAAACTGTGTCTAGATCGTGCTCAAGTAATTAACGTCAAAAGCCAAAATTTTCCAATTCAGCTTTATTCCTTTTTGACAGCTGATACAGATGTGAGAAATGGGACATAAAGTAGGCTGTTTAAAATAAAACATTCTTCTATTGAATTTTCCTTTACCATGAACACAGGAGAGACTGAGGTGACCTACGGTAATTCACCTCTACAAGTTGTCTCCCTCACATAACATACTAGTATAGAATATGTAAAAAAAGAACAGTTGATACAGGTCTATGTTGAACCATGCAATAATACACTCAATTATAAACCAAAATCCATAAGAATGCATTAAAACATACTGCAGGCAAATCAACATCCATACAACTTCAAAAGCTTGTATGTATGAAAGAAAGTGCATGTCTCTTGTTCTGCCATGTGGAGGAACCTGAAGCTTACTCTACTGTGGAGGGATTTATTTCCCTGTTATCACACTGAAGCACCTTGGGGAATCATTACGCACGG
Organism: Branchiostoma floridae; assembly: GCF_000003815.2. NCBI lineage: Eukaryota > Metazoa > Chordata > Leptocardii > Amphioxiformes > Branchiostomatidae > Branchiostoma > Branchiostoma floridae. The sequence continues at coordinate 6,832,446 of NC_049993.1, read as the reverse complement.
ACAATTCCTCCTTCAGGAGGGAAATGACAACAGCAAGAACTAATGCATTACCCAAGAGAACAAGCGTGATAAGACAGTTGGATATACATGGCACCAGCATGAGCTGATGCTATCTGCCTACGAGTAGGAAGATCATGTAGTGCTACATGTTTTACATGTAGCTCATGTAATGGACATAAGGCCAAAGCACAGTCCTTGTCTCAGAAAAATCCCTAAATGTACTGCAATTCCTGACTTTTCAATGTACTTTTATGTTCACAGTTTTCACGGTGACGACTGTAACATGAATTTATCAGTTATCATTACCAATAGCGATTAAATTGCTGACTTTTTTTTACACGCACCTGCTGCAACAATGCACGTTTAGTTCCGCGAACAAGTTAAATTTTCTCAGACCGTGAGAGTTCGGTAACGAGAAGACAAACTACAGTAACTTTTGCAGGAAACATTTCCTGGAATGTAACAGAGGACATTCAAGGGCACACATGTGACTGGATAGACTAAGAAGTTCAAGGTGCTACTTAGTATTAACTTCCTTCCACTTGCACTTAATTTGCAATGTTTTAATCATCAGGATTGCTGAGTATGACGTCAACAGCACTAGATGCCGGTGTGATAATATTATCACTAATGGAAAGCTTATAAAAAAAGTCAAATTAAAACATAAATCACACTTCTAATTCTATCAAATTATAACAGAGAAAGTATTTGGCATAGTGACAAGATTCTTTACCAGTCAGAAAGTTTGATTTGATAGTGGTAGAAGATGAAGAAGAAAGGAATACAAGCACACCAGAGAAAACAATAATCCTTTTTCCTAATAAGAAAACAACAAAAATGACCCTACATTGCCCCTTATCTAATGACAGGTGGGACATGTTTATCAGTATCAAATGTCTGTCAAGGACATTATTTGCTGAGTCAGGACATTAAACAACCATAACCGCAATCTCAGACATCTGCGCTCTAGATCAGCAGGGTTTTAAATCTGTGCAGTCCTTATATCTGTCAGACTGATGACTTGAGAGCAATTAGAGTTGGGGATTTTACAATAGGACGAATCCATAGCCATTTTTCACTGGAACCTGACTTACATTTGTGAGGTACAAAATGTATTATGCCTTTCTTTCTACATCGTATCAGGCCACAGTAACTTGATTTTATGCGTAATTTCAGAACACATTGATTTTTGCCTAATTTAAAAAAAGAATAATGTTTAGGCCTTTATGGGGCCCAGGTTTCTTGGAAATTCCCTATCTTTTATGTGACTGAGTCTAGAATAAGAGTGATGAATCCTTACACCTTAGGGTAAATAAATGTATCTCCCTACTTACAGCACTTACTGTAAATACATTAAAGTTAGCTGAGATTTAATTTCGCTGTAGCGGGAAAAAGGACGCAGTGGTTTGAAGTTCACGGTAGCACCGTGCACTCACAGTAGTCTAATACTGCCATGGAAAACATTAAACCACCGTGGAAGTTTCTGCATTTACAATACTCTATTTGCTACCAGCTACTCTGACATAGCATATCGAAGTACATAATAAGTTACCACAAACCAGTACAATTTATTTCCATCATTCTCAGATGCTTCGAAATAAAAACTGCAACTGTGTGCATTTTCTACTCAAACTTTTATTCTAGTTTTCAAATTTCAGCATTATTTTTCTATGTGATTCATGACTTTTTGTTGAAATACATTTGTATCAGTCAAAGTCTACAGAGAAGGGCTGGGTACCGGTACAGAAAATTCAGGTCCAGGTCCGGTTCAGGTCCAAAGGATCAGGTCCAGAACCTGGACCTGATGCAGTATGACTCATACCAATGGTCCATTTCACTACAAAGAGATCTGTTTGGTGGATTATTAGACTTACACTGGCGTTTTAAAATCCTTCAACGCTAACTGCACCTGTACGATTGGCTGTAAAACTTGAAATTACTATCAACTCTACTCTACTTCACTCTTGTTATTTTCTTCTACCTGCAAGCGACAAAACATGTGAATACCTGATGAAATAATCTGTTAATTTTCTAATTGGCCCAACATCCGGTCCTCCTAATTTTTTCAGGTCCGGATTTTCTGGACCGGTCCAATAAGAAAAAACGGTTTTGTACCGGTATGCTGTACCAGTACTCAGCCCTACTACAGAGGCTTCCTATGACCTACTTAAACCACAGCACTTAGAAGAAAGAAAGCTTCCAGCAGACAATTGTAATCAGTCCACAAGGAGCTCATCAAATCTCTTTACAGCTGTCGTCTAGCCTGATTATGCACCTGCTTCCACAGTCAGGAGAGGGTATTATCATATCGACAGGTTGTAGGGTCAACTGGATTGACCAACCCATCATTCAGCACCATGGAAAGCTACCATCTGCTCTTTTGTGCCCCCAACAATGGAGCTGTTTACCTCATTTGTGACTGTGGGTACCAGTCTTTCAGCTAGGATTTTATTTACAGGGACTCCAAATTTCTTAGCAACTGACACCGCGGCCCGATTTAATTGCGCTTCTAATTGGCCCGTCCTAGATTGCTGGGAGGGGCCAGTTACAGCCCGGGACAGCAGAGTTTCCATTACACAGACTACTGACACCAGTGTTTTCTATGGATTTTAGAAAACTTTTCCAACCCTAGACATGTTGTAAAGAATCGCATTCCTAATTTTGGATCATGACGTGCAGTGAGCAGTCCCATGTATGAGGGAGCTTTAGGCGTGAGCCTCAAATCTCTAGATGTTAAAGAACCCAACACACATTTCAAGGACAGTAGGGTGACCCAGTGTACTTGAATACTTAGTTGATTATGTTCGTTTTTATTATATATATATATATATAGAGAGAGAGAGAGAGAGAGAGAGAGAGAGAATAGCGGTACCACTTTGGTGGTATCGCTAATGGAGATCCCAATAAAACAAACAAACAAACACATGTGAGCCATGGCATAGTCACACTGCACTACCATTGAACAACTTGTTACAAGAGTCATGCTTCATCGTCAGTCTGAGGTTTGACCACTCTTCCTTTACCGTAAG
>NC_049993.1:6766090-6829237 GCF_000003815.2 Branchiostoma floridae | reverse complement strand
GTGACACCACCCTGAAGTGACAGCTTATCTGGCAGGGGGCTCAATGGTTTTCACGGCTATTTGTCACAGCCAAAGAACTAGGCTAACTATAAATCAATATGTACACTTACAGAACATGCGAGCAATTTATCTTCCTATTACAAATCTCTTGGGGGTGGACTGAGGTAGCTGTGTAACAACTTGGTAATGACTTCGTCAGCCGTTTTCAATTAGAATCCCATGTTAAGTCAATGGAAATGTCAGAACAATTACAGCAACAACTAACGGAAGTGTGGCAACTTCGTTGCAGAATTCAAGAACTTTTTGCAGGAATGGAAATTTCAGCTACAACCCCAACCATAGGTCCATTTTGTACTGATATTGCGAGCTTTATGATCAAGTTTATCTTCGTGCATTTGAAGTACCTTAATAAATTACTATCTTTTTTTCTTTTTCTTTGTGCAAAATATATCTACTTTGTCTTCTCCAAGCTTTATTTGCGAAAACAAAATGTAAGAAAAACTGGTAGTGGTAGAGTCAATTTTAACTACAAGTTTAACAGACCACACTCAAATTAACCATGAGGAATAGGTCTTTATTACTATGCAGCATTACACTCAACCACATAATCCACTATAGGTGTGTACTATCTGTGTATATTATAAGCCTTATATTATTAGGATGTTGTATTCTTCCATTAAGCACTTCACCATGACAATCTTAATGTTTTATGGTAGAGTAGAGTATAATCTTTCCTCCATCAAAATACTTTAATATAAGCCCACATTTTCTATAAAGATTCCAACTTCAACTATAGATTAAATGATTAATTAGATCAGCAGCATGGAATAGTGTCTATTTAACATATTATACCAGGGCTCTAGCCAGCGTCCGTTTTTCCGTCAATTGACGGAAGTTTGCTGTGTGTGACGGAAAAATTTTAAAAGCAATCCGTCAACCTTGACGAACAAAAATTCTTGGTGGAAGCTACAGGCGGCTTGTCCACGGCCGTAAAAGCCACACACTGTCTGTTTTGCTATTGTTATGATTGTTGACAATGTGTGTCTGCGCCCTTTCCGTACAATAATCTCATTAAAAACCGTTTTTTCAAGGTATCAGTTCAGTCCCTCTAACATCTGGAATAGTGTTTTCGCGACAATGGGAATTGGCTGACGGAAAAAAATTTCGAGCTGGCTAGACCCCTGTATTATACATTACATTAGTCTCTTTTATCTACCTATTATCTATGACTATTAGGGCTGCATACCTAAACACATGCACCTGTACCTGTCAAATTGCTGTACAGGACTGGACCCGAGTCTCAAGACTACCTGTACTTGAACAAATTAAACTAGGATATCTTTTTTAGACCTAAGATAAGTAAATCCTATCTTATACTTTATAGATGACAGTTTTGATAATCCCATAGTTGGGAATTAAGAAAACATGTGATTTTGAAAAATATTACTGGATATGTATCACCAACTCTCATAATCCCACAGGTGAAATATTACTACCACATAAAAAAAACGTTCTTATAGGCCTTCTCAACATTGTATAACGTCATCATTTAGGCCCAAGGTCTGGATCTGTACCCTATCACCTGCACCTGTGCCTTTATTTGTACCTGAAACTTGTTTAGGTATACAGCCCTAATGATAACCTATGGATATATACCTTACTAAATACATGTAAATCTATGGGATGGGATGTAACATTAATAACCACAGTTTTCGAGTATACTGTCTTACATACAGACAAATGAGCAACCACAGAACTCTCTGCTTATACAGATTGAATATAGGCAAGATATATTGGCTTGATCCAAGTTGTCAAACATAGATACATGTATTACTGATATGGCCCCAGGGGATTGATAGTTGATACTTCTGACACTCCATGAAAATGTGACTATTGTTTATCATACATCCAACATACATCTACACGTTGTATTTTCATCAGAATACTAAATTACCATGAAGTTTACACAAGAAATATCACGATATGTAATGATACATTATGTAGGACAACAAACTCCAAAATTCAATAAGATCACTCATTTCTTGAGACACATCAAAAAGAAAAGTCTCAACTATCAGCTCAACGTTCCCTTGCTCTCTTTTTTCTTTTAAGTTACTTTTTTTAAGTTTGGAATAAACCCTTCCTACCTTCTTGTGACCTGTTTATTGCATTATCAATCCTAATCTAAATTCTATTGTGCGCAGGTGTATCAGGTCACAAGTATTCCCTTGTTCCTACTTAAGTGGCTATATCATACTGGTTAGTCTAACGATACAAACTACAATCATTATATCATCAATCTTTACTTAACCTTTTTCGACTGACATTTCTGATAAATCGACATCTACAAACTTATACAGTCAAACCTGTCTATAGTGGCCACTCAAGGGACCGGACAAATGTGGCCACTATAGACAGGTGGCCTCTGTATAGAGGTGGCAACTTGTAGATAAAATACCCAAGGGACCGACAAAAAGTGGCCACTATGGACAGGTGGCCCCTAATACAGGTTTGACTGTACTGAATTCTGTAAACCCTGCTAAGATTTGGCACAACCTCGTAATCAACCACTTATAAACTATAGCACAACTTTGAGTTGACTCTCAAAACGTACTTTGGTACATGTACTTCAAGTTCAAAACTACAACTCTCTATACAGTTAGAAGGGAGCCTGCCCTTAGGAGTGTATACTAGTGTAATAAGTTTCTTCAAAATGAATCAAATATAGTATCTTACTTACCTATAATATATTCTTACATTTAGATATTTACACATTTGATATGCTATGCTGTGCGTTGCAGTGATGTACCTATATAGAATAACTTCTGACATAAAAGTCTCTGGAAAAAAAGTTCCTAATATATATCATGAGTCTGTACTTTACTTGAAGATGTTCTTATCAAGTTGTATATCAGCTAAAATATGCCAAATTGGCCATAAAGATAAATCAATAAATTATTATTATTATTATTATAAATTATTTAGGTCGAGATATTCAAGTCAAACTGATCATTGCTATATCACTGTGGAGCATTCGATATGACAAGCTGTTCATAAATATCCTTTGTCGTATATACATCACATATTGACCGATAGTATTACACCATATGAGAGCACAGGTGCTAGAATAGTTAAACAGAGTTACAGACCAAATGCAATTTCCATGCCTTCCAGGTATTGTCATATGACATATATGAACATAGATTGATATCTATTGATCAGCTGAGTACAAGAATATCATGCACATGAAGATTAATTTATCGATTCCTTGGTGCCAACAATTCATGCCTGCCATCCAAATCATAAAAGGACAAGTGGCATCCTGCTGACACGTTTCATCACAAAAATTTTGAAATACTTTATGACTGAGCAGGATACATTTCTATAAAAAAAGGAGAGTAAACTTTATATAAAAAAAGGAGGGTAAAGTCATCTTTCTTGTCATCATAAGTTGGCAAAAGTATTTCAACTTTCTATGATGATTTTTCTTTTTCTGTTTGATATATAAATGCTTTACATGGCTTCCCCTGAAGGCCACATAGTTTATCAAATTTGTGCTAAGGGATAAGTGAGCGCCGGCCGACTTTTTATCACATGCAGCGATCTTAATGCGGTTCCTTCAGAAGCACAATCCTCTTGTGACATTCACGGCCTGATCTCTGACATATCTGCCCTTTCCGAGTCACTGTAAACCATCATGTCACACTGCTGCTTCCCTTCATGAAAGTCGAGTGGTTAAACTCAGGGACAGGTTTTTAAATGACAGAAAAGTTAAGGTTTTATGGCTAAACCTTTAAAACAAAACATTCTGTACTTCATTCACTAGCTGAGGACGTAGCTTCAAAATGTTCAGCACTTTTGAAATGTACTTTTTTTGGAGATCTTAACAAGCAAATTCATCATCAATTCGTCGTCGTTATCAACAAGCAAATTGCCCACTCACATGTATCTAATGAAGCACATCATGCCCAACCCATCTTCTGGCAAACCCACTGATGGATTGGGGCATCCGGTGGGGAAAATTGCTCATCAAAAAGCAGTTTGGTCAAATGTCCCAAACTGTTAGAACACCATCTTTCATGGTCATGCCACTAGCTAGTAAAGCCCATCTGCCTTCACAAAGTTTCGGCTTTAGCGCTAACTGAGGCCATTTATCTTAGCATTTCTGGAACTTTGGTCGACCTTGTGACAGCAGTACTGCTATAAATGGCTGCGCCTAACAGATATAGTGAGAAGATACATATTTATGAGCATTTAGACGCATGACCTGGTGCACATAGCTGTCGAGATGATTGCACCAACACAGTTCAGTTTGATGCCTTAGCAAAAGGAGCGAGAGAAATTTATGCAGCCTCCTTGAAGTTCTTTTAGGTCAAACTTCTAATGGCACTTTAGAATCCTTTTCCATAGCTGAAAATATCCAACGGTGTTTTAAAAACAACTTGCACAAAATTTTCTTTAAATGAGTATTGTTTGTTATCCACTTCTATAGTCAACATATTTAGTTCAACACCTTGTCAGATGCTCATTTATGGCTGTTTTATGGCAACATCTTAAAGTACCATAAGCCACAATGGTCACTTGACATATGAAAAAGCAGCTTCCAATCAACACTGCCCAAGAAGACCACTCAAATCTAAGTCAACAGGTGGTCTCTATAGACAGGATTCTTAACGTACACAGAAAATTACACTAATACTTTGCAAGAACCTTGTGTCACTTCTAAGAGAATGCCAAAATGTGGTCACATTGGTCAGGTGGTCTTTATCTACAAGTGGTCACTGCTTTGACCATAGATATGAGTTAAAATACATATGGTTTGTCTAAATGTGACCCACAATCATTCCTAATCCTAACCAATTTGGCTCTTTCCAAGAGATGCCAAACCAGTTTGATCTATGGTCGCAGAGGGGATAAATTTTCAATCTCTTCACACATCACATTGTACTCTTGTGTTACCAGAGATTACATTTCATGGGTCTAAAAGCGACCCAAAATCATTCCCAACAGCTTTTCCTAACCAATTTGGCTCTTTCCAACAGATGTCAAACCTGTCTGATTTATCCGTGGTACAGAGGGTCAAATTTAATCTCTTCACTTAATGACATTGAACTTCTGGGTCAGCAGCAATTACATTTCAAGGGTCTAAAAGTGACCCACAATCATTCCCAACAGCTAATCCTAACCAATTTGGCTCTTTCCAAGAGATGCCATACCAGTTTGATCTATTGGTCGCAGAGGGAATCAAATTTAATCTCTTCACTTAATCACATTGAACTCCTGGGTCACCAGAGATTACATGTCATGGGTGTGAATACTTCCAGTATTTTAAGGACCAGTGAATACTGAATACTAAATAAAATTCCTTGGATCAAGATTCCAAATCTCTGGGTCAATAGGGATGGTACCGGTATATTGTAACATGATCATTAATTATTTGGCACTTTAAATCATCATGTACCTTCTTATGAATATTTATCATTGTGGAATTGTTCGGCTTGTTTTCCAGGTCTTCTGTGTCAACCCAGTTGATGGCATTGCTACCCCTACGGCCGGTGAGGCTATGGGACCGGTGAGGTGTGTCAAAGGCATAATTTTTTTACGAAGAGTAAGAGATTATACATTTTATATCTCAGCATTTAAGGATAGGATATGTTATAAACTGTTCTCCAAGTGGTAAGTATCGGCAAGTTTACTAAAGTAACCATGCCAGCTTACCAAATTAGACTGACATGTATCTTTCCCCATTTCAATGCCTCTGATCCAATTCCGTCAAACGAAAGCTACACTGTAAATATCCTCTCACAATAAATAAAGAATTTCAGCTTCTAGAATTCTCACACTCATTGACCTGACAACATTATGAGTAATGACTTACTGATCATATACAGAAATTCCAATTACAACATTTTTTTGTACAATGACTCCTAGCAACTTGAAGGTTTTTGATTATCTTTTCTGAAAAATGATACTATCTGGAAAGCATTTTTTCTCAGAACCTCTGCTCATATTAAAACCTATAGCTGTTATTCTACAGAAAGTGGTACCTACTGCATTTCATGGCCTTCAAAACATGAACTTTCAATAGAACATATGATCAGCCAAATTCTAATATGAATTTGTATTTTCCATCATCAGCAGTTTATACCATATCATAATGGAAATTATCTGAGACTTCATTCCTTTTTTCAGATCTTCCTTGACACACTTTCTTATAGTTTATACACATGTTCAACATGGTAAAGTCAGTACATATTACAGGCTACTTAAAAATATTACACCTCTTTCATCTAGTTAGGCTCTGCCTTCTGATTCTCATTTCTAAACGTTTTGTTGTCTCTGTGCAGAAACAATCTCTTCGTGGCATATAATTACCTCTAGGTTCCAATCATCTGGTTACTTTTTTCTTCTTTCTTTTGGACCCTAAAAACTGTCATGAAAAGGCTGGCAAATCAATTGCTATTCTTCTCCTTTTCATCGGTGGGTTCCCCATTTGTCAATGTTTGCGGTACGACTGTAGTGTTCTCTGTGAAGAGTTCAGGGTCTCTTCCCTGGGGCGGTGGCTTTGCCTCAGGTCTGTCCGCACTTGTCTCGCTTTTCTTTCTTGTGCCAGTGCTCTCTTTCACAGTTAACTTGTCACCTGTAGTGTCCTTAAACTTGAAACCATTTAGGGACACACTGCTGCTCTTCTTCACAACGCTGCCTTTCACGACTTTAACCACAGTCACGACTTCGCTCCCCACAAAGCATCGGCTCTTTGCCCTGAGGTGGGGTTGGACGCAGACTGGGAGTTGTTACAGGTGCATTTGGGCTGGTTCTGGAACTCACACTTCTTGCAGGGCAGCTTCCCCTCGCTGCCGCAGCGGGAGAACAGGAGCTTTCTGAGCCCCATGCGGAACTCGGCGCTGAAGACGCAGTAGGTCACCACATTCAGGAAGCTGTGGCACATGGCGATCCACACGAGCCCGAAGCCCAGGCCGTGGGGGCCGTCTGATCTATCGACGAAGGTGAACACCTTGTAGGTCATCAGCGGAGTCCAGCAGGAATAGAAGGTCACGACCACTGTGATGAGAATTTTGGAGACGGTGGGGTGCGTTGCGGACGACCGCCTGCGGCCTCTTTTTGACACGCCTGATCCAACTTCTGGATTGTCACGATCTCGGTCTTGTTTTCGAATTGCTCGCACGTGCCTGGTGGCAATTTTATAGAGCCGGACATTTGAGACGGCAATGATAACTGAACAGATGCCAAATATGAGCACGATCATGCAAACTGTCCAGGCGTAGTGGTGGTAGAAGTCCAGAGAACAGGTCATAGAGTCAGCAAAGTATTTCATCTTCAGTTCTGTGAAGCCCAGAGGGATAAAGCACAGTGCAGGAAAAACCCATGCCACGCTCACGATCACAACACATTTCTTAGTCGAGGAATGTTTTCTGTAAATCAGCGGCAGTGAGACCGTCAGGAATCGGTCCAGGCTTGTGCCTGCCATGTTGCACATGGACACAGCAGAGAAGTAGATTCCTAAATAACAGTTAGCTATGCACCACACTTTGATAATAGGCTGCTTACCGAGAGACATGTGCAGGGCAAACGGAGCGTAAACCATCCCTACCATAAGGTCCGATAACGCCAGGGAGATCATACCCACACGGCTCACCAGGGGCAGCGATCTGACCTTCCTTACAACCACCATCACCAACAAGTTCCCGGTGATGATCAGGATCAGCACCACTGAAATGATGACAGTCTTCCACACGCCCAGCCGAGGGGTGTAACTCACCCACCACCGCTCTCTCTCCCCTGCCTCCTCTGTGCTGTTGCTGGTGACGTTCTCCATCCCACCTCGCCCGCACGCGCTACTCCTGCAAACTGATTAGCGCTCCGTAACAGTCCGCTGATCGTGGCGCTACTACTACTACTGCTCCCTGCCAAGTCATCACTACTGTGCGTCGCTACTTGTATCCGTCAGGATATAAGGACTGATTGATCACTGCAGGCCTGCCCACCTCATCTTTAACCTTCTCATCAACATCAAACCTGCATGAATAATTTTATCGAGCAGCCAATCGGCAAACGGGGCATGAAGTTGTCTGGCACTGGCAGGTAACAGATTGACTCCCCCGGACAAGCATGATGAGGTCAATGGCCCACATATTTTACCAACGTAAGCAATGACATGGCAACCACTCTTGGGCACATTAGCCTTATTTATTGCTTCACGACACGACAAAGGAGAATGTTTGTTCCACAGAATACAGGGTAATCTTGGATTTCTGCACTTAGGGACCACAACCATTGTCAATGATATTAACTGCAGTGGTATTCGGCATCAATTTCTTTTTCTTAACTCAAGCTTTAAGAAAATTGCAAAGACAGCCCCATGATGAAATGTTCCCATTATATACAATCAATATGTATATCATTAATATAGAAGGAGCATAAGGGAGTGGAGTTGACGTGATTCCATGTAATTTATGATATGGCCAATTATCTTGTTTTCAACGCATACGCAAGGAACAATTATCAATGTAACAGTGATGATTTGCACATTAATGATAATTGTAGGAATAATTCTATCACATATTAATGTATGGCCTGGGAAAGCCCTCTGGTTCCTGTTAATACCTACATGTATACCTGACTGCCAGTCTTGATCAGTTGATATCCAAAACAGTGGATTTTTTTAAAAATAACTTCACTGCAAGGCCATTGACCTCTTCTAGGCACTAAACAAGGATTGCCTGCAAATAAAGAATGACCCTTATATCCTAACACGCAGTGACTATTTTCAACCGAGATGTACAAACAGCACAGCTGATGTGGTTTGTGCCTATGCAGGCAGTGACCTTTTGCTGAGGCAAAGATTCTGACTTCATGAATATATACACAAATGATTCAGCTTGGACAGTCGAGCATTGTTGGCCAACCCCTTGGTCAGTAGCCACCAGGGGTAAAAAAATTCTCAACACAAGGCTATACCAATTCAATTTCAGGTTCTTGGATTCTCAGAATATGAAGTTATAAACTGCAAAATCAATATGAAAACAGAATCTTAGAGGGAAAGCATGAGTGCATGGCAGTCATGCAGATTCATGTTTATCATCCTTCCCTAGAAAATGGGGTCCAGTCACATACAATGATTTTGATGCCATAGAATTTTCAAGCAGGTACTATGGAACCAATCACCAACAAAGACCTACATGTAAGACAGCCTTTTGTGTAGCAAGTCAGCTGAACTTTGCAGGACACATGCATGGCTGCCCTAAAAAGATGTCCTGAGTTAGCGATAGCACAATTGTTTGCAAGACATATGTGACCACTCCCTATATAATTCTTCATCCTGACGACTTGCTGAGTTTTAGCTAAGAAATGCTAAAGAAAGAAGAAAAAAGACTGGTGTGGCTCAACCTTGCATCATACTATTATATTTTAGTCTTCTGGAAACATGTGCTCACTTGGATATTTAAATTCCAGGGTCATCTTGTTCTCCTTACTTTCCGAAAAGGAGGAAAACAAGACGATAAATCCTGTGCAGATGGCAGTGCTGGGAAGCATGTTTGGGGTTTGCTAACCCGATAATCACTCTACTAAAGATAAATCTGTTATGGTTGTTATCCTCACTTTCCAAAAAGGAGGAAAACAGAAGATAAATCCTGTGCAGCTGGCGGTGCTGGGAAGCATGTTTGGGGCATGCTAATCCGATAATCACTCTACTAAAGATAAATTTGTTAATGTTATGGTTGTAGTGTGTCAGGTCAGCAATGAAAAGGTGTTGCCACACTCACTGGGTAATGTCACCTCACAAAACCTATTTCAAGCCAAGGATACATTAGCTTGTCATAATGTAGTAAGACTAGTACTAGTATGAAGTAAAAATTCACAAAAGGCAACTGCAATCAGTCAACAGTTATTGCACTTCTTAGTAAAATTTTGATTTTGAGTCAAAAGAATGTCTTCAAGCCAAAAAGATTTAGAAAAACACTTGCATCAAAGTCAAGTACATATATTTGTACAGATGAAGTCAGCTAGGTATACAGGATATTTCAAATTCAATCATCTAAGAACAGTTGTTTCAGTCTAAAATAAGTGTGTGACAGATAACACAAAGTTAAACAGTGAGACAGAACCCAGAGGTCATCCAAAGAAGATTTAAGGGTCAGATGCTTGGCTGGAAAATCTCCAAGACAGTTCTGGTATTTCTATCACCCTTGTGTTACACATCTGCTACCTGACCACAACAACATAAGACAGACAGCAACGTTGAGTGTGTAGTGAAGCTTCTAAAAATACATTTAGGGTAAAGCAGTTATACTCCTTAGAAACCGTCAAGTGAAACCACATTTGATTATACAAAAGAGCAGTCTCATTTACAATTACAGAAAATGTTTTACTTGCCACAAGACCTGAACGTCACTTCATTCCCTCAAGTTCAAAGGCTAAATGAACAGCACTGAAACAGCATTTCTTCTCCAGAAGGCAGATCTAAAAACTTAGATAGTTTGATAGCAATAACCTAGGACACAGCTTCCTTCAACTTTCAAGGCATATATTTAAAAGTACTAGAAGAACTTTTTCTCAACTTGACCGGATTGATTGATTCAGATGAACGATGATGATGATAATGAAGGTATTTATGAGACTTAAATAACTTAAAATTAGCTGCCCTCTCCCTTTCAGACCTCTATACCAATCCCAATCACTAATCTCTCACCAGAGATGTGCTGTGTAGCAACAATAACCCAAGTGGTACCATTACTATATCTTATGAAGACACAATTCTACAGGTCAACTGAAGATCTTCGAAACTGCCTTCCTCTGAGAACTCATCAAAGTGATCTACTGCCCCAACCGCCTGTTTGGACTCCCCATTAGACAAGGCGTTTGACTGATGAGACCTGAGATAGAGGTGGGTGATGTCTGTGTGGGAGTAAGTTTGAAGGCCAAATGGTACACCAGGGAGGACTGCTACTTATATAACTAGTACAGACAAGTTTTTTAAACTTGAAATGAGCAAGTGTCTGTAACAGAAAGGAACGACATTTACTATCCCAATTTTCACAGTGTCACAGTGTAAGAAATATCTGGCAATCCACACTATCATATAATTTGCAAACACGTGGTCTTGAAGCACTGTAACTGAATGACATACAGTAAATGTAACGCGATCATTATATTGACTCTGACAGCCTAGGCCCCCATTTTTGCGTCATACCCAAGTTACCAACAAGTTGATCGCTTAAAGTTCATCAAACCAAATCAATCAATCTTTTTTTTGTGTGATGAATTGCTGGTATACTCCTCTCCTTGGCAATAACTTGTTTTTTGCTTATACCAGAGCACTTACACGAAGTTGACTGTAATGACAGTGACTCTTCCACATCCCTAAGCAGGGCTCGAAATTCTGGGTGCATGTGCACCCATGTGCACCCAAAATTGGAGCTGTGCACCCAATTATTTTCTGTGGGTGCACAGGGTGCACCCAAATATTTTCTTAGGTTTAGGTATGTAAAGATATCAAAGTATACTAGTATACATCATATTCTTGACATCTAACTGTTAGAAAGATAATAAAATGTCTGTCATGGTACTTGTTTAAGAAGTTGATAGCTTGTAACTAAGTTTGATTATTAGGTTATTACTTAGATTTAAGTGGTGCACCCAAAAAGTTTTTGGTGCACCCAATTCTTTAAGCTGGGTGCACCAGTGCACCTAATCCCAAAAATGAATTTCGAGCCCTGCTAAGAAACATGTGGCAGTAGCAGCAACTCAACCCATAAGCACTGACCCTTGTAAGTTTTCATGTTACTATATACATTTTGTATATAATGCGAATGGCTCATCAAAATCATGCAACTGTCATGAGGAATCAACTCAATATCCCGTAACGGTTGTTTTTACGACCTTAATGATAAGCAAGATAGACAAGCTTGGGGGAACACGAGGACAAACTTTATTAGTGTTAAGTTCCTAAGTGCACATAAAAGAAATTACATGAGCAATCCATCTTAAAAATACTGGTACTTTCCTCTACTTTACTGCAAGGACATGACATTTCCTTGACATTTATCATTAAAACTTGCAAGGATGTGCCTATTACAATATGGGACATATTACAGGTAATTATATATAATGTGCATGCACATATGTTCAATGTTCTGACATCTGAACTCACCATTCAATGGGGAAAACATCCCTATATGGTACTGATGTGTTCAAAGCCATGACCCTGTGACTAGGGTACCAACAGCCATGTGTAAATTGGCAACTTTTAGTCTCAAGGGAAGTCAACTGTATACAAGGTTCTTTTGTACATAACTTAATTGGCTTCAACAGATTTCTACAGAATCTGGTCTCTAGACTAACCCTCAAACATATTTCAAAATAACCCTGTAATGTCCATCCTACACACCTATTTATCAATCAGCAAAGTTTCTATTTTTTTCTACTTCAACTAGATATGATCTGTAAATGGTTTCATCGGATTGGAAATCTATTGTATGTTCAGTTTTGTATGTACAAAGAAAACATGCAATGCTTTATTTTCACTAAGCCTGAGATACTACCATAACAATCAACAAGGCAATATTTCTACAAAGAACACCCTCAATTACTTTACAACACTTTCATATAATAATGATTGAACTTTGTTCATAAAGCAATTAGAAGAGAATATGTGCATTTTCTTCACACACAAATTGAGTCTGTTATGTTCAATACAATCTTCAAGATCATTAGGACAAAAGGCAAAGGGATATCAAGACAAAAGGCAAAGGGATGTACATAATTGATCAGTAGGGGTTACATTATGTTTCATCGAACTTTGTTATCTATTCAAGGTCTACTATTTACTTTTGAAGATCAAAGACTGTTTGCCATTGTGCATTTATAACATGTACGTGTTCAATTCAATCTTTCTTTTATTTCTCAGCCTAGTAGGTACATCACCGTCATCTTAACATCAATGAGTTTTCAAACAAGACAAAAGATGTAACAAGGAAGATCCAATCTCCTTGTTACTTTAATATGCTTTATGAATACTTTTAAATGTGCGTCAATGAGAGCATCTGACTTACACAGCGGAGATCAATTGTGGCCCATTTCTGCAGAGAGGACTACGGAAGCAAGCTTCTAAGTAATTGGCTCTCTAGGTAGTAATCAGACAAAACAGAGTGCTGTAAAATGAGCTGCAACTTGAAGCGTGGGAATAATTATACATCTGAGCAATTAAGGCTTCATGACTAATCATTATGGGAGAGATGATCAACTATAAAGTTTGAAACTGCTAATATATTCACATTTATTAGTCCAAATATCAAACATGACTAATTGCTAATTTTGTCTACTGAATGACTTTACCTATCATAATAAACAAATGAACATAGGGCCAACTTAGGAAATATAATGATAGAACTATAATCTAATAGTGTAGAAAATAATAGGATTTTCATATCAACGTCATTTAGAATTAAAACTGCAGATTTTTTCACTTATATAACTTCCCTTTTACATAACTTCGTGAGTAAGCCTCACCATCGTCACTACCCACCTACACACCTCCCACAGATGTGAGGGTGATTCTACAAATTGAGGCCAGTTACAAACATAAGCTATTTCTTCACATTGTGTGATAAAATTCCAGGAAAGAGACAAGGCCATCTGCTGTATCATTGGTTGCATTTACGAAAAAAAGAACACCGTAACTAGAAAAGACATGATGCATTGATACACAGCTGTGATAAAATTCCAGGAAAGAGACAAAGCCATCTGCTGTATCATTGGTTGCATTTACGAAAAAAGAACACTGTAAATAAAAGAGAAATGATGCATTGATACACAGCTGTTATAAAATTCCAGGAAAGAGACAAGGCCATCTGCTGTATCATTGGTTGCATTTACGAAAAAAGAACACTGTAACTAGAAAAGACATGATGCATTGATACACAGCTGTACTTCCTTCCTGCTTTTGTAAATATAGAATACAACACATATCTTGATATGAAATGTACCAGAAGTTGAGAAAATGTTGTGTCCTCAAACAAAAAATTGCAACAACAGCACTTCTAACGTCCGAATCCGGTATTCGAATTATCACCTGCGCTGCACTCGGGCCCGCTTGAAATGGTTCGATTTACTCGAAGGAAGCCTGTGTGATACAACTTTGGAGCCTGTGTGATACAGAAAGTTATCCCACGGTCCGGAACACCCATATCGAACATTTTCGCGTCACAGGTATGACATAAAAGCTGTTATCTTGCCATTACAGATGTCCTTCACAGCATGCAGTTACTCTTCATTCCAGGTGTAAATAACACGGGTGGTAAAAGTCAATTATTCATTTATAATGCTGACAAATACAGAAGTTATAAAGAACCTTATCGTCTTTTGGACCTTTTTTCCGTACAAAAACTTCATACCTTGAGGTTATAGGAAGTAAAAAGTATTCAAACTTTTGGATCAACATCTTCCAACCTTGGACCTTTTGACGCACATATTCATATGTAGCTTCCTACAAGGCTTATACTTGGAAACGCAAGGCTTAGCGGTGGGTGTTTCGAGCTGTCCAATGTAATAAAGCAAGCAGCTGCTGCTAAGCTAACGCGTAATGCCAGAGGGTGGTCAAAGTAATGACCAATATAGACACAGATTCAGAAGACATCCCTGTAATAAGGAAATGTAATCCCGTAATGCAAAGATAACTGTGATAACTGTGCCTTTGAAACACGTATTTTCCAGCTAACGGAAACTCAAGTAGAGGACCTACTGTTGGTACATCAAAGTACGTGTCCAAAGAGCCGTATTTCTATTTCCTTACAATTTGACCAAAAAAAGCTGTAAAAAGAAACAAAAGCAAGAAAAATGTCAACTAACAACAACTGAACACCATTTCAGCACCAAGGACAGGGAGACTACAAAGGTTGTGTTTCTGTCCGTAGGACTGGATTTTCTTCCAATATCCCAGTAATCTCGTGCTCACATCTGGCTTGATTTGATGTAATCTTAACTTCATCCTCATGTCTGACATTCCAATTTTGTCTGTCAATATGACAAGGTGGCCATCCTTTCTCTCATCAATGTCTGATGAAACTGCAAGAAACCCTGCAGCAACACATGCGCCACAACAGGAATATATCAGGAACGCCAGACAACAACATGTAGCCTGACAAGTAATGTAAATGCAGAAACTTTCGCGGTGGTTTAATGCTTTTAAAACTTAAAACCACCGCGAACATTTTTCCATGGCAGTAAGGGACTATGTACAGTGCATGGTGCTACAGCGAACTTAAAACCACCGCGAAAAGTCTTTTCCCACTACCGCGTAATTAAGTCCCCACGAACTTAAATGCATTTACAGTACCTTGAGAGGGACTTGAGTAGAAGATTCATTACACAGAATACTGAAATGGCTGAAGAGTGAGGAACCAGAAGTTATCAGATTGGAGTCATTATACTACGTCGTTCAAGACATCAATTTCCTACATGGCTTTCTCTATACCTCTGCCTGCACTGATCTGCATATATGTAGGTTGCAGGTGAAATACAAGATGATTTCAAGCGCTGATGGTATCAACCTTTGAAGACATTGTCCAGTGGCAAAGTTACAAAATTACAAAGTTCTCAATACAACTGGGACTAGACTAGAAGTCTAGGATTACTCTCCAAGCAGAGGTTGAGTTGCGTAGATATAGTAGTAGTCGGGAAAATTACACCGGCGCTCCTCTTACTACTATATCTACGCGACTCAACCTCTGCTTGGAGAGTTGTCTAGGCTATGGTCCAGACTATACGTTTAAGCTGGGATCACCAGGAGCTCTGATGTTATCACACTGTGCTGAACGCTTAAACTCAAGGACACGGAGTCTTATCTTTCCGTAATACTAACAATGCCCTTGAGGTTGGGAACTCCCACACTAGGTGAGTTCTCAATATCGCTGAACCATCTCAGTCAGAATCTGCAGGCACCAAACCTATGGATTTATCGGCATGTCTGTATGCTTGATTTGCCCCTGCAGCTGCCAGACAGAATGTAATTGAAACGAGAAAATGCTATCGAGAATCCATCACTGTTGGCAGACATAAAACATTTCAAAGAAAGTCAAAAAGACACGATAACTCTCAGAACTGCTGCCAGAAAGGTTGTGTATGCAGCAATTCAGTTGAAGATAATGTCATACTTACATCAATACGCTATGCTAGCGTCTTGACTGTTGATCTTAGATAAAGCATACCCTACAAGCAACATACCATGACAACAAACAGTATTCAAACCCTGAACATACAAGATCAAAATTGCATTTTAACTTCAAGACTCTCAAAGCTGCAAAAAATGTCGTTGATCTTTATACCACAGCATTTGAATGGCTAGAACATGCTTTCACTGGAGCAAAGATCACATATCATGTGTTAATACCTTCAGATCGAGTGCCCTTCAACTTCCTTGGAGTAAGGAATACATGAATGTATATATAAAAGTATATATATATAAAAGGCTTCAATTTTTTCATTTAACCCATGGTTAGATCTCAGGTGCTTTAGCTTTGATGTCCTCTAACTTCATGCCTGAATAAATACAAAGTACAGGATTGAGGGATATGCTTGAGGGATGTTCAATAAGTTCTTGGCTTCACCCAGACACAAGGGGTATTGCATGCAAAGTGATTTCCACAGTGATTTGAGTTCTTATTAAAAAGCTTTTTTCATTAAAGCCGATGTGAAATCTTGTTTTACCTTAGATGCCCTATAACTTCAAGTCTGAATAAGCACCAAGTACAGGAGTGAGGGATACATACATGAGCGATATTAAATATGTTTTGGTGTCACCCAGATATGAGGACTATCGCCTGCAAAGGGATTACCATAATGATTTGACTTCCTGTATATAAAAAGGCTTAAGGTGTTTTTCCCACTTACGCCAAGGTAACATCTTATTTTACCTTAGATGCCCCCTAACTTTACGTCTCAATAATAGACAATTACAACAGGAGTAAAGGATTTATGTACACGCAACAGTAAGCTTGGGACAAAATGGAGAATTAGGTATCTGTTATCATATTTATCATCGTTATATCTTGTTATAAGCTTGTGGCTATTACCCAATTTGGAAGAATGGTGGCTGGTAAATTTTCAGGTAGGACTCTGAGAATTGTCACTTGGTATGGGGTGTCATCATTGGCTGGAAACCTAATCCAATTACATGGCACTGCAACAGAATACATGTAGATACATGTAAGTTGTAGGGACTGCAACCAGATCGATTCAACTCAGAGTACCATTGAATGTAACCATTACTGTCAGAGGGGGAACACCACTGCTGAATCCCTCAAGCAATCGTGGGGCAGAATGGAGCTTCACACTCATAGATCTACAAAAAACGACTTTATGTTGTTAAAGGGGTCAATCTACCATTCAAACTGCTGGACAAGTCACAGTGGGAGCACTAAATCCTTATTGCTCTTGCCCAGGTTAAGAATTTCTAGAGTTTAACTTTAAAGTTATGAAAAATCTAAATGACTACATCTGTTTACCATAGTGTACTAAAGTAAAGGACTAAATTTGCAGAATTTGTCTTACAAATTTTCAATCAAAACTGTGACAACTGTAGCCTGACATGGAGTGTAATTATTTGCTGTAAAGTTAATCTGATACTAAAAAGCAACAGAAAGATACTGCAAGGATTGCTGACATTTCTATTCAGCTTAGCATGATAAGTGTGATAAGAACAGAATTGGGCTGTGTTCTTGTGAAACTACAACTTGAATCTTAAGTATTCATTAACGTTTAATGCTGTTTGAACGAAGTCCTAAATAAATGTGCATCATAGGGCAGTGTAATTGTCCATGAAATGACCGGACTATTACAAGAAACATTGAATATTCATTGCTTGGGTCTGATAAACTGCTAAGGCTATAATTTAGCATAAATCAATGATCCAAAAACCTGATTTGGGAAAGATGTCCGTAAATACCATGTAATTACCAAATGAAGACTCAAGCACAATTAGGCATGAATTGCTGGAATCAGCAACCTAAATACATTCGTATACTCTCGTGGAAGTACCTAGCTTTGAAGATAACATTGTTATTAAAATTTTGGGTCAGAGAAAAGTCCGGGGCTTATGCACTTTACTGTCATCAGCAACCTAGATACATATGATGAATATGCCGGGGATTTAGATACAAAGCAAAGTAGGTTGATGGGATGAGACTAACTATTTCACCCAGGAAAAAAAGTTCTGTGCAACACAAACTTTTACTGTTACGTTTAGAACTACAAGATAAATACCAGCGACTAGGGGTGGGTACCGGTACAGAAAATTCAGGTCCAGGTCCGGTTCTGGTCCAGATGGTCAGCTCCAGGTCCGGACCTGAACCTGTACCTGACGTACATGTAGTATGACTCATACCAATAGTCCATTTCACTACAAAGTAATCTGTTTGGTGGAGTATTAGACTTACACTGGCATTTTGAAATCCTACAACGCTAACTGCACCTGTACGATTGGCTGTAAAACTTGGTAGAAATTACTGTAAACTCTACTCTACTTCACTCTCGTTATTTTCTTCCACCTGCAAGCGCCAAAACGTGTGAATGCCTGATGAAATCATCTTTTAATTTTCTAATCGGTCCAACATCCGGTCCACCTAATTTTTTCAGGTCCGGTTTTTCTGGACCGGTCCAATAAGAAAAACCAGTTTTGTACCGGTACGCTGTACCAATACCCAGCCCTACCAGCGACATTTACCCATGTACGCAGATATAGGAGTTGGAAATGATATTGATAACAAAAAGGAATGTTTATGAAGGTTTAAGACATTCAGGTAAACAGTAAAGCCTGGGTACCATCCGGGTAGTAGTTCGCTCCTATGTTCACTTCTGGTCTCATTGATGTATTACTCCGCGTGTGGGTACCCTAAAAGAGATCCGAGCCAAAAAATAAACGGCTGCACGGACACATGTTTTTAGCGGTGAGAAATTCCCTTTCAGCCAGCGGAACTGATCTCAAAAGTTAGTTCGGTGAAAGCTTGTTTGTAACTGAAGAAATTAGCAGGTAAAGTTTTGCAGCCGCGCGCTAGGTCGGAGGTATACAGTCGTGGGTTCTGAGTGGTGCGGTTGTACACTAGCAGCGAAAAAGTGCCTTTTTTGGGGATTGACTAATCGTAGTTTGTAATTGCTATAAAAAAAGTTCCAATGTATAGTTTACGTTGGCAATTTTTCCCCACGATATAGGGTAAATGTGCTTGACATCTGCTGAAATTTCTGCTGAAATTTCACGCAGCTTCATTATGAACGCGCCCATTTAAACCACGAATTATAACATAGAAGTCTATGGGAAGAAGAAACTCATCAATGAGACTCTTCTGCTACCCGTCTGGGGACCTTCACATTCAAACCGTTTGGTGGTTACGTCAGTTAATGTGAGTCAGTGAGCTTTACTCAGCAGTATACCGACTTTCTATTTATCAAGGTGTCTTGTTGTCCCTCCTGGCTAGCTGAAAAATCAGGGCAATTCACAGAATAGAAGTGGCCCCATTTTTCACTCTGTCACCATCTGATACCAGATTAAGGGCCAATTTACACGAGGCAAAAAAATTACTTGTCCTACGACACTCGAAGAGCAGCACGTGTCCTAGGACCTGTTTTTTGCCCCTTGTTTCAAAGTGTTCATATCACACGGAATTTTCAAAAGATACATAAAGGACAGAATAAAGACTCCTTTTACACTGAACTGTCACAACATCACAAGTTAGTTAAGCTTTCTTCCTATTCTGCCCATCAATTCAATAATCAACTGCATGCAGATATGTTGAAGTTGGGCAGAAAGAAATCTGTCAAGATCACAACCCACTTTGTCCTTCAAAGAAAATCAAAGGAAGCACATGTTGGGCTCAAAAGGCAAGATCTAGGTACCTTCTGAAAGCTTTAGATGTGGGGTAATGAGATTCATGCTTCTTCCTCCATGAAGTGTGAGTAACATGTCTGGGAAAATATGAGTGATCTTTGGCAACTGAGACACTGGTGCTGAATGTAAAGTAACACCAAGGCGCTGTTTTAAACATCGACTTAAAAGAGATTCACTGAACATGATACTGGGCTATATCAATATCCATGTAACATTTAAAGACTGCACAATTACTCAAAAAAATCAAATGAACTAGCGACCTGATGAATTTTGATAATTTAGTAAGTGCAACTGAAAGTTCCAGGTGAGCTATTCTGAGCTATCCAGCTTTGTGTTGAACAAAAGTTATCATGGATTGTACCAACACACTCTTACACAGATGAGCTTTCATGCTGAGCTAGAGACCTTGTATGACACAATGTTATCATACATTTTCTGAATATGATGGAAACTGAGTAAAGACGTATTCCTAGGTAAAATCTATAACTTCACAAACAGGCTGTCCAAATAATGAACCCATGAGTAAGGATGGGGCATTTTTTCCTAAACTCAAGTCAATTTGCACAATGCGAAAAGGCTGCAGTAGACCGAACTAGATTGAGAAAATTCTTGGAGCCCCATGCGCCACCAGGCACTGAATTAGAATGAGACGTATATTCTTGTAGATGGTGTAAAACATGTGACATAACTGTTGACAAGTGAGCTGGTAGAAAAGAGCCATCTAGCAGATACTACACTAATGGCAGTCGAATGGACAAATGTTCCATCCTCAAGGCAAAGCGTAGTTCCTTTTTACTGGCTGCAAATTTTTTAAGGAAAAGGAACTTCGCCATCCTTACACTTCTTGAAAAGAGCATTTGCTTCTCTTATATTATATGGCTAAAGGCTTCTTGCAGCCACTCTTCTTATATATTCTAAACCCTTTGTTTGAACGATAACTTTGATGACCCACAGAGTTTGGTACAATGATACTGCAGTAATAACAGAATTCAGCAGAGGGCATTAGTGCACAGCACTGTATTTTCTGTTCAATCTCAATCTCAATAGTGTACTGGACAAAACAGGCTTAAGATCAAGGATGCAAAAAATGCAAATGGTTCTAACCGTTTCATGACAAATTTGTCATCATGAACGCTCCATTTCAGATTCCGAATGGATTTTTTTTAAACCCTCCTCACAAGGTGGATCTGAATTTTTTGGAACAGTTTCTAAATATGCAAAATTGTAAATTGCCATCATGAACGCAAAAGTAGCATTGGGTCCAGCTTACATCCAGGCACCTGCGTCCATAGTTGGTATATATCAGAAACAGAATGTTTCCAGAAGCATTTCCAAGGCCATGAAGGAAGTTGACTCTTATCCTGACAACTATCTATTCTAAACCATCTGCTCTACAGGTCTGACCACATGATGCATCTTATATTGGTAATCAATAATTTCTTACCACCATAAGAATGATGGCTGAGTTTCATACAAAACCTAACAGGAGGAGCTTCTGTACCTAGGATTGTAAAAGTAGCTGCCTGGCATCTGTAAGTCTGAATAGATGCCTAGGCTTGATTATGTTCTTGTCAAATACAGCAATCAAGATTCCTGTAATACTAATACAGGACTACTTTATTATTGTCCCATTTGGTAAAAAATACATGTATGAATTATGATGTAAAAAAAGGTGTTCACATGTGTTTGTGGGTTTCACAGGTAAAGGAAAGTACACTTACAGTATAACATAGATTCAGTCCTTACTTCTGTCATCAATATGACAGCATTCAAGTAGCATGTTCTTAAGACAAAACAGCACCTAATGATTGTAGACAGGTGGACAAATAAAGTAGATACAAAATAGTTTCCACTTAAGTACCTCTAGCAAGGTGTTCCCTGAGATTGTCCAGGTCCTTCTTAAGGTCCAGGTGCATCCAGACCAGTCCGCCCGTGGTGACGATACAGGCCGTCATCAAGACGAATATACAGAGAGGGAAACATGACCTGGTACACAACCTGCATCTGGAATGTCTGAGGGGCAACACAACCACTTGCTTACTAAAGGTACGTTATATAATAATATACCAATCTGATACCAATCAGGTATATAGTTATATATGTACCCTGGGTGCCTTGGAGGTGTAAAAGTTGAGGTCAGCGTGGCTTTACAACAAACTCAAACGGTCAGCTCTGGTGTTCAACTTTTGAATGTAGGATTATGGCAAATATGGTATCATGGTAACCAAAATGAGAGCTCTCTGTTGCAACATAATAAATGTGCTTTCCAATAGCACATAGCACTATAAATCTGACAAAAAGATAACGAGATATCATTGAACAAATTCAAGTTTCCAAGCTCTGGAGGATAGGCATGGTTAATCAAATTTATCCATTAGATATTTCAGGAATGAATAAGTTCAAAACTATATTGTGGAAAATATTTTAGCACACATAAATGCAGTCATTATGATAATGTCAGGGTGGTTTAGCTTTACAAAAAAACTTTCTCCTTGTACTCTCATTTTCCCTTTTTGTGAAAACTTTTTTCTTCTTTTTTTTTTATAGTTTCCAGTGCCCTGTAATAGTTATGAAATGGTAGGCGGTCGGTGACCTAGAGACGATATTAAGGACTAAGAACCAAAACATTGTCATAATTTGCGGTAGGAAACGCCTCCGGGAAAATAATATCCCATTCATTTATATCCAACTGCTTCCTTGAAATAGCGCGATATTAACATCATCTTTTTAATCATCAAAGGAAAGAGAATACTTCAATGTTTATATATAGAAGACAAAACATTATTGGATCGTGTAGATCGGGTACAAAACCTCAGAAGGGAGTCAAAACGAGTCGGACCATATTTTGTCAACTCGGAAGACGACGCCCCCCTCCCCCCATAAACCGAGAGTTGGATCATGAGAAACAGAGCTATCGCCACATCGCTGACGCTATGTAAACATGATAACGCGTTTTCCTTGCCTTTTTGAGAAACCTGATTTCCTAACAGGGAGAGAAAATTCCTCCAGATCGGACGAATCGCTGCCGGTGGACCGCAAGAGTTCATGTCCCTCTCGCTTCTTTTTCGTCAACTTGCCGCTGACTAATGCGTCCAATTCCTTCCTTTTCTTCATCCTTTTTCCGGGTCCTTTGAAAGAAACATCCAGTCTTGTGTCCTTGGAATCCACGGTGGCAAGATCTGGGCGGCAAATACGCCAGAAGGGCAAGAAATCCTGGAATATTGCACCTGTAGTTCAAATCCGGGTGTTTTTGCTACGTCGATTTCACAACAAAATCTCTGATGCGTCAAGAACCTAACTTCATGTAAGCCCCGCGCTGATTGGTCGCGGTCAAAGGTGACCACAAGAACAAAGCTTCCGTCAAACTATATAAGGAGCAATTAGGGGAGAAACACTCCCCTGAACGCATCACAAGGTATTCATTTATAGAAAAACAGAAACTATGATGTATCAAATTCTAATAAAAAGAATCAACTGCACTAGAAACAATGCCAAGCCAGCATCACATAGAAACCAATCAGAGGCACCCTTTCATGCACCAAGCACAACCCAAGATGGCTGTCCTGTGTGACATTTAATGATCATGTGACCACCTGTCAGACCTTTATGTACACCTGCATACCTACACACTTTAGTCACAAGGTAATAAACAGCTCATGACAAAATTCTCATAGTATGAATGTAGGACACAATGCAACTATTTCACTGCAATGAAGTGATGAGGATTTTATAGCATAACTAAAAATTACTTGCATAATAGAAGTTCAACAAACTCTGAAAACTCATAGGACAACCCATCGTCCCATTGTAAAAGGTGTGAGTACCATGATACTGTGACTCTAACGGCTTGTACTAGGCTTTGATGGAAGATTCAAAACTTCACAAACTATTTTGAACTTCAGTATCATTGCTGGCTGAACAACTAACGCTAAATCATTATCTAAAAAAGTCATTGGTTAAGGTTTAAGGTAAGGCCACACAATTTCGATTTCTAAATTCTGCTTCATTTTTTTTGTTTCTAAAAAGGAAATGATACAAAATCATCACATGTATCATTCAAAACATGAATCCATCCCCAACTGCTCATATTTTGACACTAACTACAATTCAAAGCAAGTCTTCCTATTTGTTACATTTCTTTTTTTCATATTCAAAATGTAAATCTACCAGGAGAGAACCTGGACTTTAACCATGGTGACTCCGGTCATCAGTTTGCATAAAGGCCTACAGTATGGGCAGTGCAGCTGTCTTATTTGTAAGATGTCTCAGTGAGCTAACAGACCACAGCTTTATGTATACAAAAACACCTACATGTAGTCAACTCAATTTATGCTTGTATTCTCTACCCATATAGCCTATTTTCACAACAAACAGAGGTAAAAGCCATTGAAAGGAAACCTGCACAATCTATAGAGAGGCTGTAAGACTAAAGAAGAAAGAAATACTGTACTTGTATTAGAGAGACTGCTTTTGTAATTGATATACTACCATTTACAATGAACATTGACTTGAAGTGAAAGCAACAAATAGGTGTCCTGTTCCAACATGTAAGGTGGTCTTGTGGTTTAATAGGGTTATTGGCTTAGGACCTTCAGATTCCTGGTTTGAACCCTTAGCAAGCCCCAATGTCATGGCCATGGCATGTCATGGATGGAAAGCCAGACGTCCCATATTGCAGGAGAGTCACACCTTCAGCGTGTTGAAAATACCTTTAATTGATATCAAAAAGAGAAGGGGTACTTCCCGGAGTGCATGGATCAAACCTTGCAGTGCAGTCTGACGCAGCTTGCACTTACTGTACAAAACTGTGTGTTACATCTAACAAGAGTTTACGACTTATACAAAACAAACAAGCAAACAAAAACATGGTACTTACCACCAGGTCTATGTACTTTGACTTGGGAGTCTTGTCCATTGGTCAAGCATTAAAAAATGCTGACAGCACACCACATACTCAGACCTAATTCCTCTTTCTGACATAATTGTTGTTATGGGAGATCTTCCATTGTTTTTAATCAATGGCTGAGTATTTTCTTTCTGTATTCAATGCCCATTCTTACATCCACCCATCTATCCATCTGTTAAATGTTTGCTACGTACATCCAACCATCCTTCCATCCATTCATTCCACTATCAACCCAACCATCCAAGTTATTTTCTGTCTTTATTCCACCCCTTAGCCAGCCCACACCGCGCCACACCCTTACTTGTGATGAGTCTGTTCCTAAGATGGTCCATCTCAGTTTTGATATTGTAGGTGAGCCATGCCAGACCCCCCATGGCTCCTATGATCAGCAGGTACAGGAAGACATGACACACCAGCTGACACGAGCAGCAGCCGCCTCGGGAGGGCTCCACATCCCGAACCTTCACTGTTGCTTTCCTATATAAGGCAGACAGGTGATGGTGATGGTGTCAGTAATCAATATGTCTTGTTCAGTTGTTACCACAAAAGCAAAAAAAAAATACTGTTTTCCTAAAACTGATGTACAATAGTTATATCTTTTGGATTCTGTAAGAGAATCCTATTGCAAGGAGACATGAAAAATTTAAACATTTGTACAACTGTCACTGTCGGAAAAATAACTACATGTAAAGCCATTATTGCATACAACTTACAAGAATTGCTAAGACCTGTATTACAATAGTCTCTGCCTGTTATTCTAATCATAATTCCATTAGCTATTCATGATGGTTTTTACTTTGTGGGCTGGACAAAAACAATTTGAATTTGAATAAAGGAACTTCAGGAATCGCCTTTTCAGTGTCAACACTGTTTGTGAAGAATCAGTCAAGCCTAAACATTTGACATCTAATACTCTAATACTTGACATTTAATGACAATCAAGTATGCTCTGATTTTTTTCACACCACAACAAGAGGCACTCAACTTTTTTGTTTATCAACATCTAATAGGCACACTTGTGGACAATCAAGGATGCTCTGAAAACATTTCACAATACACAGAGGCACTCAACTCTCTGTTCTCCTATTACATGCATACACAACCAGAACTAATAGTGGAAATACAAATATCTGCTGAAAAATTTGATATCCAAAAATAGGGACTGAGACATTAGTATTTGATGTAACTGACCCACTTTAGAAGAACTCAAACCTAGAAAAAAATATTTCATATGTAATATTGGGACCCTATTAAAACACAACTTTTACTGCAATTTTGCAACTTGTTGCTTGCAAATACTGTAATTCCTGATTTTTTCAATGTACTGTTATGTTCACGGTTTTCACGGTAACGTGAACTTATCATTACCAGTAACAAATAATTCACAGACTTTTTTTATGTGCACTTGCCGTGACAGTGAACATTTAGTTCCGAGAACAAGTTAAATTTTCTCAGACCATGAAAGTTTGGTACCGAGAAGACAAAGTGAATTACAGTACATACCATTAGTAGCAAGTGAGCATGGGTACCACCCTCCTTTGAGGTACTAGTAACTCACAAGACAGGGTGGATACTAATGCCTGGAGGCTAATAATGCCTGCAGGTGTGGTGAGTGAATCACAGTTCAATCACTCATAACAGTACTATGACACATCTGAAAGGGCACTACTAGAACTGGAACAACAGGTTATGTTCACAATATATGTTAAGTGGCTGATAAATATTTCGTCATGGAAAATGCACCCAAAAGTCACATAAAATGAGTCATAGACTTTCAGTGACAAAATTATGGTAATGAGAAATAACATAAATGATAAAATGCAATACCATAAGCATTATCTACAACAAATACGAAGAAAAAGCAGAACCCAATATATTCGTTATTCCTGATTTCAGAAGCTGATATTCATCTGTTCCTGATCATAACGTTAGTTCCATTATCACAAAAGACATGACGTTAAAACGTTAACATAAACTTTTCACACTGCATTAGCACCTCTGACAAAAGTGTTAACCATACAATGATTTGTGTGAAACTTGATCTATCCTTTCAGAGATGGTTTAGAAAACATGCACGGGCTTTTAAGCAAGCAGTTGGACGTCACAATGAACTGTGTATAAACTTCAATCTACATTCCGATGTTGCGACGATTTGCACAATCGTGCGTGCCAGACTACAACACATCTGCTTCTAATATAAAACTCCAGGAGGTCCCCAAACATGTGAAAAATAACATTAAAAATCCGACAATTCCCCCGATGTGAAACGTTGCATTCTCTGAGTATATCATATCATATCAAGATAGATCTAGAAACAGTCCACTTAAACTTGCAGACTGACACGTAGAACTTACTTTGACTTCCGAGATACCTTGCCCGGTTTTCTTGGGGGAAGAGCGAATTCTTGCACCTCAGAGTCGCTCCCTGAGCCCAGGAGCTGGGCCCCTTCCCCGTTTTCCACTGCTGTGACTCCGTTACCGTTCTTCTTCATCGTTGAAGACCGAGAATTTCATCTAAATTTGCCAGAGTTTGGTCAATCCAGGAAGTGAACTACGACGTAAAAATCTCAGTTGGGAAAGTGATGAGATGTGGGTCAAAGGTCGTTCTATCTTCGGAGCCTTGAGGGCAGAGAAACAAATTTTACATTGGGTAGAAACGAGAAAAAGCAAAATATCTATGACAAAAAACTGATGTCATAGTTTTAAAACTAATTTTATATAACATTTCAAATTGTGTTTATTTATCTCTGCTTATAACTTTTTGCTGTAAATGATGATTTGAAAAAGTTACGTTTTGCTGCCACTGATTAATTAACTTAGGACAATCTAATCGACAAAATAGGGGGGTGTTCAAAGCAGAAAGTTTCCGTATAAAATATTTGTGCACTTATGTAAATTATGAAATGATAAAGATAAACAAAATATGATTAAGTATTATGTTGTGTTAAATCATTTGAAATATTGGAGATACTCTCCTCCAGTATTAAATTTTAAGCATTCCCTGTTAATAACATGGGATGTCCCGTACTAGTAAAAAAGCGGTTTGTGCAATAGGTACGCAATAGATTGAAGAAATTGTCCATAAATACCGCCGAGTAGTGCATGTATGATATCCTGTATACTGTGGTCTGTTGGTGCAACATTTTAAGCTGCTGTTTATGTGATTTGCATGTAGAGAAGATGTGAAAGTTGCCATGGCGGAAGGACCAAGCGAACCCGGAAGTGTTGTTGATGGTGGCGCGAGTGTCTCCATGGAGAGGGAGCAGGCACAGGCGAACTTCGAAGAACAAAACGATGAGGTGAGCTAACTGTTACATCAGCACTGCCTACAGAGAACTTCCTTGTTCCCTGCAAATTTTGCTGCACTTCCTTCATACATGTACTTCTGCATTGTAGTCTGTACAGCACTACTATATTATTCATCATCATCATCCGGGCGTAACGTTATTAATAACGTTTTATTTACGACACATTAGCACTGCCTTGCTTGAGTACTTTAATAGGCATCCCAAACAAATTTATGAATACTGTTAATGACCATGGGGAATGATATGTGCCTTGATAAAATTCAAAGAACAAGTAGAAGAAGAAGGATGCTGATTCACAAAACCACGCTTCTAGGTGAAGTTTGATAACCAAACTGAGCTCATGTTCCTTCTCAAGAATTTTCAAACCAGTAGATATCCACACAATATACTCGCACAAATCAACATACAAGCATTCATTCTTCCCTCGCACAATTCCACAATGAAATGCCCTGCCAAGCATTGTTGCGGCTCCCACAGTTGAGTCTTTCTGTGCCCAGGCAGGAGGCCTGCCCGTCCCAGCCCAGGATTCCCTACTTTGCCCAGTAGATCGATGGGGTTGTCTCTGGGTATGGCCATGGCCACTGCAGATGCAGGTGCAAACAAGTACTGTAAATGCATTTAAGTTTGCGGGGATTTAATTTTGCCGTAGCGGGAAAACGGACTTTTTGCGGTGGTTTTAATTTCGCGGTATCGCCATGCACTATAGACTCTTACTGTTATGGAAAAATGTTCGCGGTGGTTTTAAAATTCGCGGTGAAGCGGCCGCCGCGAAAACCGCGAACATTAATCCACCGCAAACATTTCTGCATTTACAGTATATCGCACAATATAGGATGGATTTTGTTTCCACTTAAATGTAATCTTTATGCCTCTGCCTTTACAGATTCTTGCCCTGGAGTCGATTCTTGAACAAAATGTTACTTTAAGGAGCAGACATCAGGAAGAAGAAGAAGATAGTAGGTTTGCCTTCAAGGTAAGGACTGGTTTGTCTCTTTTTGTCACTGCAATGTTTATAATTCAGTTAAAGAAAAGAACAAATTGTTTTCACATCACCTGGAAAGCAGAGTTAGAATTGAGTTATCCAGCTTAAATGATCAATCAATCAATCAATCAATCAAACACTAAAGAGTTATCCAGCTTAAATGATCTTCAATCAAACAAAATCAATGAACTAGCAGGAATCCTTTTAATTTTCACCATTGTGCTTTCTTCTGCTTGTTTGTTCAAGCATTTCGGGTGTCAACCATTTTATGTTCAAAATGCATCATCTCTAATGTCTGGTCTGATAATGCATTTTACAGGTTGCTGTTCCTGTAGACTTGCCCAGGAGACAGCTGGAGGTACAGCTGTGGCTGCCTGGGGACAGCGATGTGAAGGAGGCTGAGGCAGCTGCTGTCTGTTCTTCATCATCATCCAGCAGACCAGAATTCAACAGGTCCATGTCAGGTGGGCATCATGCTACAGATTGATTAAGTTCAAAAGGACTTGGTCTTGTAGTAAGGAGGAAACAGAGGTGTTCTCAGCATGTAAAGTTCACAGTATAGGAAGGAGGAAGAGACTATAGTGATAGGTTTGATCAAATTGCAAGGAGGTTTTATTGGGTTCAGGTCACTCTGAGCAAGGAGGTCCTCTTTTCAACCTCCTTGCTCTGAGCCACACCAAGATGGATCCCTAATCTTATCAATATATGTGTGATGGGTTCTTTAATTTGCTCAAAGTTTGGCCCTCCTCAAACATAGCACATTATAAGGAACCAACATCTCCAGCTATGATAGAAATGATTAGAATTACTTGCAGATGTATCATAAGAATGTTCTGTATTTGTGCATTGAAAATACGCAATGATTTTACTCCTATAACATTGTCCATTGCTCTATTATTCCAGGTCGACGTTGGCATGCATCATTCAATGTCTCCCACCTGCCTCCCTTGACCCTTGACCTGACCCTTCCTCCGACCTACCCCAGCCATGACCCGCCCTGCTTTGTCATCAGCTGCCTGTGGTTGGACAGAACTAAGCTGAGCACGCTCTGTAAACAGCTGGATGCACTATGGGAAGAGTCTAAGGGACTGCCCATCATCTATACTTGGGTGGATTGGCTACAGAGTAGTACTATCCAGTGAGTCAGTTACTGATTAAAACATTATTTTTTTTCTGCTACCTACAATATGTGATTTGTGGTAATGAGCCTGGATCTTGTTAGTTGCAAATCCTTTATTAGTATTTTTGTACAATCTCAAAAGACAGCTGCTGCAGGTGGATATTTTTAGCCTTTGATGCATAGCTTATTTGACTGAAGTACTGCAAAAGGAAGTTTTGAAATGATATGATATTGTTCTACTAGTACTGTACCTAGATTGAATTGTAACATGTGATGTTGGTTATCTTCCAAAGCAGTGAGCATGTAAGCTGGATGAGTAATACGATCTCCTGATTTTAGTTATTGCAATATTACAGTTAACATGTACCAAAAAGCTAACAGTGTGTTTCATGTTCCTGTAGATTCCTGGGTTTGGATGACTACATCATACTGATGCCCGTGAGCATGAGGTTTGATGGAGCAGCCACACCTGAGGAGAAGCAGAATTTCCTGAGTGATCCACGAGTCTTGTCTGAGCAAGCTGACCCAGTACAGTGTCTTCAAGAAATACTCAGGTTCAATCAGACATTCCTTTAACTTTTCCAAGGTTTTCTTATGAACAGGTGTCAGTAATTTAGTTCAATGCAGAATAACACTGGTATTGCATGTATTCGGATACACTGTACAGTATATAAAATGCACACTATACAATGTATAACACACAGCTTTAAATTATCCAACTGAAGCAACTTTCTAAGTTCAGCTTTAAGGTAAAAATCCCTTCTAAGTTGTAAAAATGCATGGAGTACATCATTACCTCCATGAAAAAATGGAGGTATAGTTTTGAGTGTGTCTGTGTGTGTGTGTGTCTGTGTGTGTGTCTGTCTGTGTGTCCGCATATTTGTGGTCATCATAACTTGAGAACCTCTTGATGGACTACGATGATATTTGGTATGTGGGTAGGGGTTGGGAAGACGAAGGTCAAGGTCAATTTTGGGCCCCCTGGTGTGTGACCTTGGTACTGCAGCGCAACTTCCGGTTTTGCTATCTCGGTGTTCTGAACATGGTCAAGATTTTTAAGTATTAGATAGCTCTTGTGCTCAGGAAAAAATTACGTAAGTTTGGGCCCCCTAGCGTCTAGTTTGGGGATAGCAGGGGCATTTTTGTCAAAAACTTCTGACGAGGATAACTCAAGAAGGGAACAACGGATATTCATCATTTTTGGTATGTAGGTACCTTAGACAATGTTGTACAAGATTAAATTATGCAAAATAGGAGTACATTTGCATAATTAATGAGGATATTATATCATGGCAGTTTTTTCAATGTATCTCTTGTTCTGGATGTGATATGGTCTTGACATTTGGCTGGTAGATAGCTTGCAGTGTCGTGACAAAGTGGGGCAGGTTTCAGCCCCCTAACATTTAATTTCGGAACTGCAGGGGCGTTTTTGTCAAGACATTCTAAAGAGGATAACTGCAGAAAAAATTGATGGATTGGCATCATATTAGGCATGCGGGTACCTTAGGCAAAGATGTTCATAATAATATACATTTTATGCGAATTAGGACCTAATTTGCATAATTAACGAGGAAATTGTATAATTCCATTGTTTTCAATAACTGGACTTCAATAAATGTAACACATGTTAAGTATGATGGGTGGAATATAAGCAGATACCAAATATGGTAATGAGGAACTTATTTGCATAATTTATGTAAAAATTTCAAAAACGCTTTATGATTAATAATGGGAATTTTATAATTGTGACATGTGTACGTTAGTCAATGATGAACAATACCATGCATAAATTATGTTAATGTGTTAGTCAATTGCATAAAATTTACGAAAGCTCTAAATTTTCATGGAGGTATGAGGTCGCCGAACTCTAGTTTGAAATGTGATGTTACAGTGCACATGCAAGGTGCATGTACTGTTATGGTGCAGTTAAGCAACTTATTTCAGTTATGATACACGTAATAACTAGTCAGATACTTCTATACGTTTCTGTGCTTAACTTGTCACATATAATTTTATACAATTTACAGGTTCAATTATGCAAAGGAGTTTGAGGCCTTCCAAAGGAACACACAGGAGTGTGGGATCTGTTTTGACTCGAAGCTGGGGGCTGAGTTTTTCCTGATGAGTGAGTGCCGACACTTCTTCTGCCAGGAATGCGTTGCTGGGTACTGCCAGATCCACGTGAAGGATGGGACAGTTCATCAGATCAGGTAAGAAAGCGTCTTGTCAGCTGAAGATTTATTCTTACATCATCATCTATCTTGGTACCCATTACTTAGGATTTTAGCTCCAGTCTATTGGCCCCTCTCTCTGCACAAGGTAAGGCCTACTAGTACAGGCTTACTGTATGCACTGAAGCTAAAATAGGGTTAGGTTCTAGGGTCATCATCATCATTATCATCATTATTGTCCCTACTTAAGTTTAACCAATTGGGGTCTCTATTATCTTGTTTACTTTTGCACTCTGCTTTTATCTTATAGAGGACTTAAACATGTTTTTACAGTATGGCTCGTGTTTCCTGAGAGAAAGATGCAGCCAAAATAAACCCAAATGATCAGAATGGGCCACAGATTTAATTTTATCAGAAAGTTAAACATTGGAGCTCCCCACCTCTGATTAGAGGAAGAAAGATGATGAATGGATATCATTGTGAAGCTATCCTATAGAGCAATGTGGGTACAAGAAAAGAGATGTGTTGACAAGCTTGGATCCTTTCTGTGATATGCGATCAAACAGGTGTGACACTGCAGGTGATTTTTTTTTTCTGCAGCTGCCCAGATGAGGGATGCGATGGCAGCCTGCCCCCAGATGTGATCAGACAGGTGTTGGGAGAAGAGGAGTACCAGCGATGGGAGAGTCTTCTTCTACAGGTGAGTACATTCAAAAGTTCAAATCCTTCCCACAATGTTTTGTGTATATTGTGGTCTCTGTTTCTATAACTCTTGGCAGCTGGAAGCAGCTGTGACTTTGCAAAGGAATTTGACTGTTCAGAACACCCTTTCTTTCCATGACATATCTCAAAAACATATTATGTACTTTTTCTCTGTTCTTGCCTCTTTTAAGGAGCTTATTTCTTAGTCTAGGACTGTCACAGAATTTGTTACTTTAGGCCAGGATTAGCAATAAAGCTGTATTTAGAGCCATAACACTCATAGAAAAAGCGTCTAGTTATAATATGTCTGAGCAGTCTTCAGCCTTATAGTTTTGTCCATCCCACTCATTGTTGTGTACACAACAGGCTTGTTGGCTACATAGGTGTAATAGTTTAATGAGAGTAGATCACATGTTGAGTAACTTCTTCCCCTCCCAGAAAACATTAGACACGATGGATGACGTTGTGTGGTGCCCCAGATGTAACAACGTGGTGATCAGAGATGCTGACCAGGACAGCAAGCTTGCACAGTGTGGCTCCTGTCTGTTCTGTTTCTGTACCTCCTGTGGGGATGCCTGGCACCAGGTGATTATCAGGTTCAAATAGTGTGTGACTGTTTGTTTGCTTAACTGGTAAACATTTTTTTTTAAAGTTGACGTCCTCCTCGGACCAAATGGTGCATCTGACTTAATGACCTTCTCCATCCCTGTTGCCCTAGCCACACAGCTTTGTGTAATCACTACAGCAGGGGCCTAATCCACTGGCACTCACTGTGGTCTGTTAGGACCAGCTATGGATTTGAACCTTAAGATTCTGTGAGATTTAACACCCCAAATGTTGTTGTTTTTACTTTAATGTCACTGTTTGTAACTCTACAGTCCAGAGAATGCAGGTCTGTAGAAGACAAGCTGCAGGATCTCACCAAGCAACTTTTAGGTGACAAGGTAGGCATTATTCAAATACATTTCAACAAGCTATTTCTATCTATGTAAGCAGGTTATGACACTGTGATTCAATATAATTTACCCCCTAATCATGGTTAATATTTTTGATCTTTCCCAAGGCAGGAGAGGTTTTAGAAGGGACGGAGGAAGAAATCATTGCTGCTGCTAAAAATGTCCGTGACCCAAAAGAGTTTCAGAGAAAGGCCCAGCTCCTCAGCAGGTTGCGCGCAGAAAGGCTTTCCAAATCCACCATCACTAAAACCACCAAACGTTGTCCCCAATGCAAGACAAACATTGAGAAGAGTGAGGGGTAAGGAAAAGCTGTTACAGTATCATATCATGGTCATGATTTAGGTTTTTCAAGATTTAAGGATTAAAAACAGTCATATACTATTAGGTAATGGTAGATTCCTTGACAAAGGTGCTGTTACGTTGAAAATATTGCCTCTAAAGGAAAAAAAGTTTTGACAGTGTTTCTGGTTCGTGTCTTGCCAGTCCTAGCTTTATTCTTGGGTCGATCATTGGCAAGGGACATAAAGTTTTTGTCCTGACTTTATCAGGGTGATAAAAATATTGTAGAATCATTTTCCAACATGTTCTCCTCATCCCTATTGCAATAGAAAAGAAGATATGAATGGATCCAATAAACCTATATCCCCTTGATGAAAAAAAGATGAGATGTAATTTTTTCAGGGCAGATTAGAAACACATTTTGATTCTCCTGGCCTAAGTCCTATACATTCATTCTATTGAAAACTATTAGTTAAATCCTGCATCAGAATTCATTCTACCAAAAAAGATGATCCTTCAGGCTTATTGATGTACATTTTATTGGACTGAATTGATGATTGGTTTGGTTAGACCTTTTGTGAGACAGATGAAGCAACTTACGCATATCTCTGTATCCATCCCATACTCCAGGTGTAACAAGATGACGTGTTCCAAGTGTGGAACATACTTCTGTTGGCTGTGCTGCAAGAAAATCAATGGTTACGACCACTTTGGATCAAAGTGTGTTTTGTTCCAAGTGAACGTGCCTCCTGCTGTTTTTAACAGGGTACCAGAACGGGAAGTTCCTGAGGTTTGTAATGTTTGTTTGTTTGCTTTCGAGGGGGGGGGGGAGAGAAGGGGTCAAATATAGGATGCTATAAAACACTAGACTTTTATCCATTATTCTTAAAATCAGGGTATTTACATGTCAGGATATCAAGTCAACAGACAATGGTTTCAAACTGAAATATTTTGAAAACATTGCAATTAAAGCCACCATCAGTCGACTGTTCTAAATGCTACAGATATAGGTTACCCTACAGATAAAGGTGAACTAGCATTACAATCAGTTTGTGGAAACAGAACAAGATAATTCAGTGTTGTGGGGCACTGCAGCAAAGGCTGGTATTACAGTGTGCCAAAAGCTATAATTTTTTTGTGTGAATTCTTCTCTTAACATTTTGCTTTAAATTTCCAAGGCATAGCACATTCAGATTGACACATTAAAAGGAACTTGAAAAGATTCCCCAATTCTTGGCTATCAATTGATAACTTTTGGTGTGATATCCTAGGGAATGAGGAGACTACAGGAAGCCCTTGACAGGGACCCTGAGGCAATCCACCGAGTCAAGAACTGCCCAAACTGTCGACAACGTAACCTGAAGACTGGAACTAATAATCACCTCAAGGTATGATTTATACAGCAAATATATGCTACCTGAGTGAGGTGAGGAAAGTCATGTAAAGTGCCTTTCCCAAGGGCACAGATTCAAACCCAGAATTGGAACCTCTGGGTTGTGAATCAAACACCCTGCCAATTGCGGCACACAACACGTTAAGTCTTCTTGCAAATTGATCTAAGACTTAGAGTGTTTTCTATTGAATGATAAATAACCAGCATTTCTCAGAGACATGTTTTGATGTTTTGCTTGTGTTTATTTCAGTGCTGGTCCTGCCGTGCTAACATCTGTTACCAGTGTTTGACCAAGATTACTGGACCAGTCACTTCACACTTTATCCCACCAAACCCCTGCAAGCAACACAGCTAACACTGTGACCAAGGAAATTATAATGACCAGTACATGCTGCTGTTTGTGCATGAGCAGTTGTATATTATAATATGCAATGCCAGATTGTGCTTTATTACTGACAATCTTTTAGCTGGGTCAAACATAGGATGGAAGATGTATCATAGCATACTTATTAGATGAATTGTTACCTGAAGTTTTATGTGATATGACAAAGTTACACGAGTTAACGATTGATTTATGGAAAATTAGCAGGATCTTTGATTTTATATGATATTTATCATGTTCTCTGTATATCAGTTTGTGCTGAGGTCTGCCATTATATGTCTGTAGCCAACCGCTGTGCCCCCTCCCATCCACAACCCTAATCTCCAAGCAGATATTCCTGACTGTGCAAGACGGCATCCTGGGCTGAAACATCCAACCGACAACTTTTTTGTTTCAGCCCATGGATACCATCTTGCCATCAGAAAACCTGCTTGAATAGTACCACAACTATCTCAGCAATGTATCGCTGTATTGTCCTTTTTCAAGTTACCACTTGGCTAACTCTTTTCTTCTTTCCAGCTGGATTCCAGGTCATAGTTACCCTGGATATGATATGGCTTCACTTTTATCATAGTGGAGTAAGTGTAACTTTGGCACTGATAAATATCATTCTTACAATGAGCGACACGTCATACAGAATTGATTCCCATATTGTACCTTTATTTCATCACCAAAAAAATCTCAATCACCTTCTTACAGAAGTGTCATAATCTTTCCTGCTATTAAAATACCTTTGAAAAAGTAGGTTTCATGCAATTATATAAATTTCTAATAGTAGTAAAAAAATTAACAATGCCTGCAGTTTCCTGTCCTCTTGAAAACTATCCTTCAGTATTTTTCACATACTTTTGTTCAGTCAAGTTAGCAACTTCTTATTGTAGTGTTTATAGTATGTGTTTTAAGTTTGTTATTAACCTGGTAAGAGAAGTGATTTTGTCATTGAATTATTGATTCAGCTATCATATATCCTACAGGTAACATCAACTCCCATAATTCCGCCTACCGCCACATTGGACAAAATGAATTTAATCATGACCGAAGGGGGCACACAGAAAGAGATGTAGCAAAGCAGCATCACTTATCATGAGGTACAATCTTCAGAAGGCCTCTATAATTTATCTATTTTTTATTTTATTTATTTATTTTTTATTAATTTACTGGTTTATTTATTTGAACACACAATGTCATGTACAAGATTATAGTCCGAGGACTAAATTGCCTCGTACATTGTACAGGAGAGGCTGGCGCTTAGGACTAAAACAATGGAATTTCCTGCCTAAGTGCATTTATAATCTAAATATACTTATCACAATTTCCACTAAACTTTACAATTTAAAAGTGTGGATCTGCACACCATCAGGTAAATATATATCTATGTCAATTATAAAATGTGACACTTCAAAGTCTAATGTGAGTTTAAGAGATCGATACAATAATCGATATAATAATGTTTTCTTGATCTTGTGGCATTATGGCACCTGGTGGAATTATGAGAATTGATGTTATCTGCACAACTGGTCTCTTTGATTCAAAAAGACAGTCTCAAAATTTAGAATCTTAGTCATGTTAGTCTTATCTGATAGAGTGGTATAAGATAAAAAATATTTGATATGATCCAAAACTAATTGCAAGTACAAAACTAAACATTACATAATAAACAAAAAGTTAACATTATTTGATAAGCAAAACTCCACCATAAAAAAGAAGAAAAAGAATTGTATCCAGCTTTTTTTATGTGCTGCTGTACTTTCTATGACCAAGGAGGTTGAAAAAAAAACATGTTTGTGCAGGTCAGACATCCAGGTAAACAATATAATACAATTTTTCAATCTCTATAACTGGATAAAAAAGGAGATTTACTTCCGGATGTTTCGAGTGACATTTATCACTCTTCTTCAGGGAAAGAAATCTCCATTTTTTATCCAGTTGTAGAGATCTAATTGCATTTGCATATTAGTATTAAACAGATTTAATAGTAACAGATTGGTTGCTTTATTTGCACATATCAGAAATCAGTTTTACTAGTAATCTATATTTGTCTTAATTTTTAACACCCACTTCAATTGCTCACAACCTGTTAGTAGCTGTTATTAAAAGTAGATTATATGTAAACCTTTAGTATCATACTTTTGTATGATAGAAATCAGATACATAGAAATCAGATACATAGAAATCAGATACATAGCTTATCTATTAGAATAATTAAAAAAAGGAAATCCAAAGTCACAGAATTAACTGCTTCAAGCTGTGAAAGAAGCAGAGACTAACTTAAAGGTAGATGCTGATTATGTAGGAATAGCTAATGCTAGTTTGCCTTAATCCATTAGGAGTAACCTATATCCGTTTGTTTAAAAAAAAACGGTATCTAGCAGCATAGGGATATCAAGTCGAAGGATGGTTTCAAACTGCAATATTTTGAAAATATCGCAATATGAATCCACCATCTGCATTTGGATATCCTTAAAAGCAACGGATAAAGGTTAGCCCATGGAAAAAGGTGAACTAACGTTATATCGATCCATGCACTGAAACAGTGTCTCCCATTTATCCAGCTATTACATAAGGTGCTAAATTACTGAATGATGACTTTCTTGTGTCACATGCAATGCATCTCTTCACGAGATTTGTCAAGGGGCTATTAGATAATGGCTATCCAGCCTCAGATGTTGTCAAATGTTTTTTGGTCCTTCTGAGCCAGACACAAAAGAAGAGACTTTGATTTGTAACAGAGTTTGGATGAGGAAGGCAGGACTTAATCAGCAGCCATGTCAACTAACAAT
The DNA here is from genome assembly GCF_000003815.2 of Branchiostoma floridae. Lineage (NCBI taxonomy): Eukaryota > Metazoa > Chordata > Leptocardii > Amphioxiformes > Branchiostomatidae > Branchiostoma > Branchiostoma floridae. The sequence continues at coordinate 6,790,362 of NC_049993.1, read as the reverse complement.
ATGATTACCTTTTCCTAAAAGGTATAATTGTTTTTGATGCCGTCTTTGGGAGTACAACTCAAGAACTTGTGAATGGACTTTATATTATGATGTTTGGTATGTGGGTAAGGTAATGTGGGTATGGTATTGAAGGAAACTTTGATCATGGGCCCTCGAGTGACATTGTATAGTACTGCAATTTTTTGGTTTTGTTTTTTTCATTGTCAAGTCATGTAGTTATTGTGATGTTGCTAAGGCCACACTGACTTAATTTTATGGATGACATCCGTGCACATGTTGATTTTTGTCCTCCAGGATAAGGGAGCGCATGGTCTGGGCATGGTGGCACAATGTCCTTGTTCCCATAGAAGAATCATTATGGTAACATTATTGAATTGAAATGGTGATGATTGTCCTTTACAGTCTTATAGGTGAACATAAGACAAATCAAGCCTGGGAAGCCATGGACTGGATGTTTAGTCCTGTGCTTTTGCAGCGTTTTTTCTTCTTTTTTTTTGTTTTGGGATCTGCAGAGGATGTCATCCATAGAATTAAGTCAGGGTGGCCCAATGTAAACACATGATCAATGATCATTAATCTATCAAAAAATGATGATTGAAAAACGTACTAAGGCGCTCCACAGCAGCCAGCATCTTCTCCTGGTCCTATAGTATAAAAATAAAAATAGCTTAGTACACAATATGTTATGGTATCGAAAGAGTAAGTTCACTTAGAAAAAATTAACTCTGGGTCAACAGCATGATTAAAATGCCAATGATAAAATACAATAACATGTATGATGATTTTTATGTGTCAACTTATGAGATGATTTAATGTCTTTGACTTGTTACATTTAGTGATTGAAAAAAATGCTATGAGACATTTAGCTGGGTTCTGATCAACTTTCGCCCATGTAACTGTACCTACCGATCTGACAGATGAAGGAGTTTTCGTAGGAGCAGTTCGAGTCGTCCCACATGTAACTCTTGCCAGCCCAGAACTGCACGCATTCTGCACCCTTTGGTTCATTTGGAGCCCAGTTGGTAAACTTACAGCCCTACGATTGAACAAAAATGGTTTTAAATCAGTGCCTTATTCAACTGTTTCACAATGTGAGAGCATGTCTAGGGACTTGAAACAAGGACCTCTGGGCCAAACACTGGGCTCTATGCACTGCTACAAGGATTGCTTGCCACTTCAAGTAGAAAACTACATACTGTAGATTTGGAAATGTTAACAATGATTTTATTTTTCATGGTTGCCTGTTACCATGAAATCATAATACTGCCAATATGTGTCTTGTATTTCTACTGTACTCATCATCATCTTCTCTGTTTGCATCATCAGTGTTTGCTTTGGCGGGTCAAACTTCAGAAATATCTAAACCATGAACCTAAAGGTAAAAACTTTCTTTCCTGTCCTACTTCTAAATTTTCAAATTACAGTACTGTATGGTTATATTCTCTCACTGAGGATTTAGACCAATGTCGTACCTTCAAAGGGGTTCCATCGCTGTACTTGTAGGCATCCGTGTTTATTTTGTTCACACCGATCCACATGTTCATACGTCCTGCTTTCTTGGCCAGCTCAACCATGAAGTTGTTTGATGCTGTTGTCTTTGGAGCTGCCAGCCTTCCTCCATCGTTGATACACATTGCACGGGCGTGGCGATAGGGCTTCTTCTCAGTGTAGACTTTGTAGCACGTGTCTCCGAATTTCTCATAGCCTTCAGGGCATGTTGCTGGTCCTGGATTGTTAGAAAAGCAACATACGATATATATTTAACATATGATATCTTTATTCTTGGGTGTTATTTTAGTGTTCTACTGAACAAATTATACTACTTGCCTCAATTCACACATTACATCCCTGAGCAACCTGAACAGGTTGTATAATCTGCTTGTATCTCAACCTTTAAGTTACAATTCTTAAAAAAGTAGCCAAGTGTCATATGATAATACAGTGTGCATGTAAAATGAAATATCATATCACACTATATCAAAAATAGTCTTTTTTATGACAATAATCTTTATGTTCACCTCAAGCCCTGTCTAGAAATTAACAAGCCACTAGAAGTGCCTGTATCAAACTTTAAGTTTACCTTCTGATGGAGGTCATCAGCATGAACGCATTAGGGCCCGAGGTTTATAATGAGTGATGATCTTTCAAAGTATGAATTGTACCAACACAGATGAACTTCCAAGCTAAGGCTATACATAGTAAACAGATGTATTTACCAGTTTGGCATATGAATGGATTTGTAGTAGTGCACCAGGTGTCGTCCCATTTGTACCCACTGCCGGCCCAGTATTGTCCGCAGTTTGCACCAGAACCAGGCTTCGGTTCCCCAGGCGCCCAGTTGGAGAAACTACATACCTGTGTTGAAGGAAGATACAAACTTAGTTGTAAAGTTTAAACTTTGATCCAACACGAAAGGAACTCACCATAAATCTTCGGTCAAACTTGTTCACCTTCTTCAGATGTATGATTCACTTTGCTGACATACATCTTAAGAAGTTAGGTCAACAAGTTTGACCGAAAATCTATAGTGAGTTTCTTTCTTTTGTGTTGGAGCAAAGTTTTACCTTTACAACTATGGATTCTACCAACACTCATGAGCTTTCATTCGGAAATTACAACCTGGGCTATTCTATCACATGGAAGTGGAAGGGGGTTCTCTAACTGATATCACAACACAAACAGCATTCGGATCCATATTCCAAAAAAAAAAGTGCAATAATGTTAAGAAAACAGTTCTAAATTCAACGATTTGAGATATAACTTACCCCCAAAGCCTCGCCATCACTGTATTCCCAAGTCTCCTCTTCTCCCATCTGGAGCCCAATCCACACATTCTGGCCGCCCAGTTCTGTTGCCAGACCCACCAAGAAATTGTGAATCTCGGGTGTCTTAGGCGCAGCCAGTCGTCCGTCAATACTCGCACATGCAGTCTTCGCTTCTTCGTTGGATTTCTTCTCGGTAAACACCTTGTAGCAGCGGCCTTTAAACTTCTTGAAACCATCACCACAGGAGTATCCACCTGATAATAGCAAGATGAATGAAGCATTGTAAGTGTATGGATTTTTCCACTTGAACCACTTTGAAATCCTAGATACTAGTAATAGCAAAGGATACATTAACATGATTGTTGCCATGGAAGTTGACAACTTAATCTCATGATGTGTAGATCTAACATTATATACAGGGTGGACTTTGATCACCCTTGCTCCATTTGGTTAACTTAGCCCTCGCTCAGTGAGTCAACTTCTGAAAATAGGTGATGTCCCATGAGGTCTTGAAATTTATGTAACGCAAAACCTTGAGGTGGCCTTCCGGGTTTGCTATATGGCGTCAATAGAGTAAAAAATCACCAGTAGACCTACCCGCCGGTGGTTTTTCTGGGAGTTTGTAGACAGAGTTCCTCCAGTTGCCGCCACACTTCTGCTCCTTGTCACCTCTACACGGGAAGTTGCATTCAGACTCCGGCCGCACGGGTTCCAGGGCGGCGAAGTTGGCCTCAGTGCCACAATGACACTCATAATAATATTGAATCGCTGTAAAAGCAAAATGAGAAGTAAGGACGCGGCGTCGTGTGTGGCGTAACTGGTAGAATGTTGGACTCGGAGCCTAGAAGTCCCAGGCTCTATACCATCCCGACATTGAGCCCTTGGGAAAGGCACGTAACACGACCGTCCTAGGTGTAAAAATGGGTACCTGACTTAGTTAGATCGGGGAGGTAAAAGACTACCTTTACCTTCCATCAATACTTTGTGGCACTGTTAGAATAAAATAAGTTAACAACTTGAGTGCAGTACCACATTATCCAAACAATTGAGACTTTGTGACAATCTATTGTTTGATGAAATTCACTCTTTTCTAAATCTGCTCCAACGTTTGTGGTTTAAAAAAAGGATAATCAAAAGAGTTATGGTTATGTGTTAGGCTTGATGGCCTACCTGCGTAACTGTACCCCAGCCCACTGCAGTGGTTGATGCACACGGCAGGTGTCATGCTTTTGTAGTCACGAAGTCTGGCAAACGGGAACGTCCGAGTAGATTTGTCTTTGTAGCATCCGACATACTCTGTGAAAATTAGAAGAGAATTTGTTATGTGTTTGAGAATTGTTTGCAGTTTTCATCTCTGGATTTATCTATCAGGAAAATGTGTATATAAAACACTACTAAAGCTTTAATTTATGCAATTACCTAATTTCAAATCTTCGCAAGCACCCTACCCTTCTTTCTTAGTGTGCTTACCTGCTCTATATGCCGGGCCAGTACACTTGGATACGATACAGTTGTCTCTCATCTTCTTGGGGTCTGTGGTATAACACCAAGGCCGAGACGACATGTCTGGGTTCCTGCAGTAGTTGTTATCCAGCCCGAGGTTTGGGTAGGTGGCGGGGTTGAAGCTGTGCTTGTGCGGTGTCTGGGAACTCCAGGCCTGGCAGGCTGTTCCGGACCAGGTTATACCCGCCTCTCCACGATAGGCCTCTCCCGTGCCTTCATAGCATTCTGAGTACAATATATTACATTCATTAGATGACTGTCATGGCAATATTAATGGTACAGTGGATAGGAAAATCGGAAATGAAAGTAACAGCGCGGTCTCATCTGTCGATGGTCGTCCTACAGTGTAGCTGCTGTGGAATTTTTAGTCTGCGACCAACCACCAACAATGATCTTAGACAGTTAGCTTTTCCATAACAAGACAGCTGAATTTTGCAGGACACATGCATAACTATCATACTACTACCATAAGAATGCCATCAGGACATGTGTGACCGGGTCCTGTTGTCGTATGCGAAACAAATTGAATGAAAGATGATTATTTAATGATTACAAGCTGGCAAACTGGTACGCTTCATTTTCATTCGTGTCTTAAATATACTGTACTTAAAGAATGTCGTGTGTATACGGCACTGAAATAGGTTTTAAACTTGAATTCAAGTGAAACTTAGAACGATACTCTGATAGCAAATCTTAAATCGTACTCACCACTATCCAAAGTCTGCACCTCCATTGCTTTCACAGGATTCTTCGGCATACCTGAAAGTTCAGAAGTGCACACGATTCCTCATTTTAGATTACTTAAGATGCCCAATCTGTATGTCAACTTCACCTGATATACATATGAATACGCTGAGTTAAAACGTCAAAACTATGCCGAAGTACATTGGACATGGACAGGACAGGAAGGTATATTGTGTTGTTCATCAATAAAACGGACTATAAATCTGTACATACATGGGTAACAGGTTGTTTCGCAACAATGCCAGTTCGCAACCGTCAGTTCGCAACAAGGCAAGTCGTTTCGCAACATTTTAACGTTGTTAATCTTGATAGCCTAATAGTATTAGGAATCGTATTCCTAACATAATTGTATTCCTTCCACGTAAAAATCTTACCGGGAGCGAAAGACAACCCCGGCGGCAGAGGAACATGGGGCTGCATGGACCTGACAGCCCGATGATTTTCATACGCCGGGCGGTACAGTTTCATACGCGGCGTGCACATGCAGAAGTATAATTATTGCAAACAGTAATATGGTCGGCTTTCAACATATTTTTCTCAAGGACACACATTTCTGAAAACCATCTTGGTATTTTTTTTCTCTCCCGAGATATGATAGAAGCTTTGGTACCTTCAGTAGAGCGAAATGAACTCACTCGCCTCAGACCATCTACCGAATTGCAAAAGGTTGGTTAAGAAAAGATCGTGTGTACCCAAGAATACGTGAACATATAGTTTTGAACTGATTCATCAACAGGATGAAACTATTAACGAATGGTTAGTCAGTTAGTTAGTTTATTTGTTTTATCTGCATTTAACTTTTACCTTCATTGTTAAACTTTCGGTAGTCGACACAGCCAGGGCAGTCACAGTCTGTATCGCCTTTGCAGAGGCCGTTCGACCAACAACAGGGAGTTGCTCCATCAGGTTCGCATTGTCCAGAGGCTGCCCCAGGTGCGGGGAATTTCCATCCGCATTTACCGTCGTCCCTCCATCTCTTGCCTGTTGAAAACAACACGAGATTCACGACAATAGTTGCCTTTACAATAATGCATGGACCACAATTGAAGCCAGCTTGTTTAATGAACATAGGTTGGTTACCCGTTTACCAAAAATACAGCACTACACAGTATACGCTTATGAGTCGGAAATTCTGTGGAAAGCAGTTTTTAAGCGAACGTTTTCATGAAATAGGTTTTCAACCTCAACAATCAATGATCTCTGTTGTGGTTTGATCGATTGTTTGTTTGTTTGTTTGTTTGTTTGCTTGCTTGTTAGGAAAATAGCTTTACCTGACAGGGCCGTGCTGGAGAAAGAATACTTCAGGAGGAAATGACTGTCAAACGAGTTGTCACTTCGGAAGGTGACGAAGAGCTGCGTGCCTTTCGAACTGGAAGAGAAACACTGCAGTGTAAAAGAAAGCCATATATTCGAACAATAAGCCTTAGTACCACCCTCCGTAGGTCACTACGGAGGAGGCTAATTCTACTATTCGACTGAAAGTGAAACAGGTAAATACAGAAAGCAGAATTACCATTAATATATATTGAATTACGCCTTTTTATGACATTGCTGACCAGCATAACTACAATTGTTCCGTTTGTGATCCTGAAAAGTTGTACAGCACGTTGAGCTACGATGAGTATCCGATAAGGACGCGTATTACTTTGTTCCCACATGGTTATCTCCAGGAAATAATGTGCCGTTAAACAATTCCAAATGCTCACAAAATGAGACACCACGTGAACTCTACTTCCAGGTGTTAAATAAAAAATCCACCTACACTATTGGCGTTGTTGTTGGAGTGCAGAAGCGGCCGACAAGTGGTGAATTCACATATCCGCCATCCCGAACCTCGATCCAGTCATAGGGACAACCTACCGCCGTTTCAAACGATGGTGAGGCCTGTACAGGAAACATATGACAGTCACTACATGTCAATCCTTTGTAAACTTGGTATTTTCTATTCTTAATAATTCTGCGATCAGAGTTTAGTAACAGTATTGTGGCCCGTTCACGTGAAACGTACTAGCTGGGGCAACGATTGCAAAGAGAAAAACGTAATCTAAAAAGTTTAACGTAATCTAACAGTGTTTTTCTCTGCGAGAAACGTGCGTGACTTTTCAGACATGTGAATCTCTAGATGGAGTGCGTGAAAAGTGCTTGCCATTTTGTACCACATGGGTTTTTACTTCCTTCACGCTATATGCAATTAGCCCTGTCGGTCTAGTGAATTAGACCTGTTGTTCAAACACATTGCGTTGAAGACCTGAAGGCTAGTTGGGGTAGTCTAAAGCGTGGGTAACGGTATGCTAGTACTTACCAGCGGAGGAATAGCCAACCACAGCGTGACACGAGAACCAGCTGGTGCCTCAAACAGCCAGTTGAACATTCGGTTCGGTGGGGTCATGGTTCCGCCAGGAAACGGCACCAGGACTCCGGGCGGGAAGTCGATGCGATTGAACGATTCTAAGAAGAAAGAAAGCTTATTCCAACCATTCCCTAGTACTGTAGGTAATATATTCAGTCTCTTAAACTCACATTTGAGGCAGGGCTATGTCTTCGCCGATGTACGGCTTATGATGTTCCCCTAGCAAAAGCAATACAAAAATGTGTAGTTTTTTTCTGTTTGTTTTAAACAGACAAGGGCAATGTGGCACTGCACTCAAGTTAGTAACTTATATTATCAGTGCCACATGCACAGTACAGACAGAAGGTAAAGGTAGTCTTTCCTTTTACCTCCCCGACAGAAGGCAGGTACCCATTTTACACCTGGGTGAAGTGTGGAAGGTCGTGTTAAGTGCCATTCCCAAGGGCACAACGTCTGGGGCACGGTATTGAAATCGGAACCTCTAGATTCCGAGCCGAAAGCTCTACCAGTTACGTCACACAAGACGCCACGAAGCAATAATGTTGTCCTGAAATGTCCAAAAGATGTTTGCATACTCACTGATGGGATCTGCCGCGCGTTTAACTTTCCCGATGACGTGGTCCGGACAGCTGATGAGGTCCACCTTGCAGTTGTTGCAGCACGGGTTGTTAGCGCTGCACTCCGCGTTTTGTTTCAGCTTACAGATCTGGCCGTCACAGCAGGGGTCACTGGTTATACATCTCTGAAAACGCCAATGAAACAAGGTCAATTACAAGTGTGTATGTCGAGAAATGAGATTAATTCTTGTTCAGTTATTCTAGGAGACCAAAGAGCTCGAGTCCGTTTACAGACATTGAACATTTACAGTGTCTTCAATATGTCGTTTTCTGCTTGCAACAAATATTTTCTTTCAAGTCGTCATTTAACAGAAATTGAACCAATGGATTGACAAAGGTTAATTCGTTTGTTAGTGGAATAAACATATCTCAAGTTGAGATAAGTCTAGTCGCTGGTTTTATTCACCGAAAAGATGAAACCACTCGAACCTGGCTGTTCCCACAGTCACACTCCTCCCCTGCGTCCAGGATGCCGTTTCCACACCTGAAGACTTCCTCCTGTGTGCAGAGCAAACATCGGGTGAGACCTCGTTTTCATTCGGGCCAAAGAGATCATGGCAGAGAAATTGCAATTGGACCTACTAGTTTAACACCCCTGTCACACAGTCGACTGTATTTCGTTGATTGCCAGAGGCTCGTCCCATTTTAAAATCGACAAAGGGTCGCGCGTATTCTTTATCTATAATTGACCTCTTCCCTTACTAATGGAACTCGCTATGAGCGATCTACGATCCCTGAAAATCGCGCGATGATCACAATCAACATGTATTTCCATTACAAAAAGATGTTCAGCAGTATCGGTTTGGGCTAGTTTCCCGAAGTGTTTGGTCATTCGAAGACAGATGGAAGTAAAAATGTCATAGTCATACCACATTTGCTCAAGCAAACTCAATTAACCGAATAGCTGATCCACTCTTTTACTGGTCATGACAGAGAAGACATTCGCCAGAGGCAGGCCCTCTAATTATTGGACTATGCGCGCTACCTAGCACAAACGACGCACCTGTGGGGGTTTGTCTGCCATGCAGGTGTAGTTAGTTGCCCTGATCTTGTCAAGGAACGTCCTGCTGAAGGTCGTCGGATAACTGAGAGAAACGTCCAGAAACTTTATTAATATTGATCACGAATGACCTCTACAAAATGGTGGATCAACAACTGTGTTAACTACCAGGCTCCAACAACAAGTGCAAAGATGTAAAAAAAAACGGAGTCCTGCTTCAGGAGAGAAATCTGTAGACTATACTGACCTGTTTCCTCCCATTACACATTTCGTACCGAAAATTCGCTTGGCTGGACAGATGGAACTTCCGTCGTCGCTGGGATCTAAAGTAAAAATAAGAGTTGTATACAATAGGGATCATGACGGAACAGGAAATACAGACATCAACTTCTATTCTACGTGTATTCATTGGGTAATTGTTGGTATTATATAGAGTATCTACGTACTTTGATATTTAAAGAAATGTACACTCACCAAAGTTGTGACCATTGCGAAACTCGTGACCAAGCTCATGGGCATTCCAGTAGTGGTTTGCAGGTCGCTTGTTGCCTTCGGCCTGTTTCAAGACAGTGAAATATTTGAAAGCCTGTTAAGCTGTACTTAAGTCTTCCATAAATGAAAAAAGACATACATGTTCGCTTGCCATGATGAGCACACAACTGCTTTTGAGATTGTTCTTGGCAGAAAATATAGTCTCAACATAGCGATGTTCGAATGCAGTTTCTCAATTCGTCCTATTGATAGGCGTAAGTGCCATGCTTTAAATTTGTCTTAGAATTTATCTTACCGCCATGACAAATGGATAGTTGTCCATTCCGAGGACTTTGCAGAGATGGCCCATGCCGGCTCCAGCATACGGTGCGTCCCAGAAGGGGTAACCACTGTAAGGGACAAAGAGTCAGCGTTATGGAGACATTATAATAATGAAGTTTATAAAACCATGTGCAAGGACGCGCGAGTGCCCACGATTCGTTCATAGCAGGTTCATGTTGCCATGGCCGACAAAGATTATCGCTGAGAAAGATACGTATTTAATAGTCTATTGACATGACAGTGTCTGATATAATTGCCTGGAGTGGTAGTGACACCATAGACCCATCAGCCATTATCTGTCCCACCAAAGTAGACACGTGTTTCAATAACCAAATAGGCGTTGTCGGAAAATTCTATTGTTTTTACGTGATAATGATGGTGGAAATTTCATTTCGCTGGCACTTAAGATGTCTATGGTTCAGATGCTTTCCAGACCCAAAGCGACCTATTGCCGTGGTCTATATATCGGGGGAAAAAAGAGCTCAAAGGGGTTAGTCCCTTTCTATGGCAACTTTGCCTCCACACACACACCAGGCTAAATGCGGCACCTTGTGACAAGCTTTAAAGAACACCTACGCTATATAAACTGCAGTATGGAACATCGGCGCCTCAGGCTTGATGGTAGTCCATATGTACTCCCGCACTTTGGGTTTCAGATACTCGTTGTACTTCGGTCTCTCCTCCTCTCCCTCCCAGCGCCCCGTCAGTACATTCACTCCCACCAGCAACACGCGGAAGTTGATTGGCTTGTAAGCCTGTGTGGGAGACAGAAGGAGAATTAATGAAATAGCTCAAGTTGCCCATACACCAGAACAAGGGGTCAACGTCCCTCATCAGAAGAGCCCGCCCATCTCTCCTTCTAAGCCCTGGGCCACACATTGGTGCAATAACTACAGCTGGGGGCTAGTCCACTGGCAGCGTAGTGTGTTTTGCTTCCATATGTACCATTTCAATAGTCTTTGGTACGACCCGGCTACAGCATCCAGTCTTCCTTGGTGGTCACTCGTAAGATTTGTAAATAGTCGGAGCTTAGCGGATGCTCATTGCTCATACTAACGAATGTAAAACTAAAAAAGCCTGCTTCATTACATTCCAATAGCAAAAAGTAGGATTGTAATTACTTATTTTGTAACGTTACTCAATAAAGCATCAGTGTGCAAAAGACCAAAAGCGTGATCATCTGCAGTTCAACAGTCTACTTTAAGCATTCAATGATGTCGAGAAGTATCACCAATTAAAACAAAGGCTTCATCTCATTAAAATGTATCAAATACTGTCGCCTGTCTTCACGACTTGATATGGTCAGGATCAAATTGCAGACAGTTTCACTACAGCCTTCATTTTCCCTCAACATTTGTAATCTTTTACAAAAGATGCACCACCACATTCCTATTGGTTGGTGGCCTGGAAGAAATCATAGACAGCAAATTACAGACCACATCACTCCATTCTTCAATTTCCCACATTTCCAGTGACCTATAATGTTTTACCAATGACGTGGCATAAGATGACGTCCTTGGTTTTACAAAAGATGCATCACCATATTCATATTGGTTGATGGCTTGGAAGAAATCATAGACAAATAATTATGTACCCAATCATTTCACACTTCATTTTCCAACAACACCTATAATGTTTCACAAAAGATGCCCCACTTTCGTATTGGTTGACAGCTTAGAATGAATTATAGGCAACAAAACACAGACCCAATCATTTCATCCTTCATTTTCCCACAACATATAATTTATAATGTTGTACAAAAGATGAATCACCACATTCGTATTGGTTGGTGGCCTGGAAGAAATTATAGACAACAAATTACAGACCACATTGCCGCATCATTCATTTTCCCACAACACCTATAATTTTTCACAAAAGATGCCCCACTTTCGTATTGGTTGATAGATTGAAAGAAATCATAGACAGCAAATCATAACCCGAATTATTTCATCCTTCATTTTCCCAAAACACCAGTTATCTTTTATAAAAGATGCACCACAATATTCGTATTGGTTGGTGGCCTGGAAGAAATCACAGACATCAAATTACAGACCATATCACTCCATTCTTCAATTTCCCACAACTCCAGTGACCTATAATGTTTTACCAATGACGTGGCGTAAGATGACGTCCTTGGTTTTACAAAAGATGCATCACCATATTCATATTGGTTGATGGTTTGGAAGAAATCATAGACAAATAATTATAGACCCAATCATTTCACACTTCATTTTCCCACAACACCTATAATGTTTCACAAAAGATGCCCCACTTTCGTACTGGTTGACGGCTTAGAATGAATTATAGGCAACAAAACACATGCCCAATCATTTCATCCTTCATTTTCCCATAACATATAATTTATAATGTTTTACAAAAGATGCATCACCACATTCGTATTAGTTGATGGCTTGGAAGAAATTATAGACAACAAATTACAGACCACATAACCACAGTCTTCAATTCCCCACAACTCCAGTGACCTATAATGTTTACCAATGACGTGGCATAAGATGACGTCCTTGGTTTTACAAAAGATGCATCACCATATTCATATTGGTTGATGGCTTGGAAGAAATCATAGACAAATAATTATAGACCCAATCATTTCACACTTCATTTTCCCATAACATATAATTTATAATGTTTTACAAAAGATGCACCACCACATTCGTATTGGTTGGTGACCTGGAAGAAATCATAGACAAAAACATTATAGACAACATCACTGCATCCTTCTATTTGCCACAACACTTAAAATGTTTTACAAAAGATGCACCAACACATTCGTATTGGTTGATGACTTGGAAGAATCATAGACAACAAATTACAAACCCCATAGCCGCATCCTTCAATTCCCCACAATACCATTGACCTATATATAAGATATCGTCCTTGGTGTTTTTACAAAAGATTGCCACGTCATTCGTATTGGCTGATAGCTTGAAAGAAATCATAGACATCAAATTACAGACCACATAGACGCATCCTTCATTTTCTGACAACACCTGTAATATTTCACAAAAGATGCCCCACTTTCGTATTGTTTGCAACCTTGGAAGACAAGACAAGAAATCACAGACCCAATCATTTCATACTTCATTTTCCCACAACATCTAATTTATGATGTTAGTAACAAAAGATGCACCTCCACATTCGAATTGGTTGATGACTTGGAAGAATCATAGACAACAAATTACAGACCACGTAGCCGCATCTTTCAATTCCCCACAACATCAGTGACCTACATATAAGATATCGTCCTTGGTTCTTTTACAAAAGATGGCCACGTCATTCGTATTGGCTGATAGCTTGAAAGACATCATAGACATCAAATTACAGACCACATAGACGCATCCTTCATTTTCTGACAACACCTGTAATATTCCACAAAAGATGCCCCACTTTCGTCTTGTTTGATAGCTTGGAAGACAAGACAAGAAATCACAGACCCAATCATTTCATACTTCATTTTCCCACAACATCTAATTTATGATGTTAGTAACAAAAGATGCTCCACCACATTCGAATTGGTTGATGACTTGAAAGAAATCATAGACAGCAAATTACAGACCCAATCATTTCATCCTTCATTTTCCCACAATACCTGCGATATTTTACAAAAGATGCACCACCACATTCGTATTGGTTGGTGGCCCGGAAGAAATTATAGACAAAAAATTGTAGACCACATCACTCCATTCTTCATTTTCCCACGACCCCTATAGGGCTTTTAATTACCAAGGACGTTATATAAGATAACGTCCTTGGTTTTTACAAAAGATGCACCACCACATTCGTATTGGTTGATAGCTTGGAAGAAAAACAAATTACAGACCACATAGTCGCACCCTTCAATTCCCCACAACACCAATGATATTTCACAAAAGATGCCCCACTTTCATATATTGGTTGATGACTTGAAAGAACTTATAGCCACGGGTGGGATTCTAACACCTTAAAGATGGCTCTCACCTGACAAGGCACGAATAGTTGAAAAAGTAGCCTAAAATGTAGCAAATCAGTTCCCACAACACTTATGATATTTTACATAAGACGCCCACTTTCGTACTGGTTGATGGCTCCGTTTAAGCCGTTTGTAATGATGTCGAGAGGTATCACTCTAGGAGAATCTTTCAAAATACGCCTTTAACACTGCGTGATCAAAATTACCTTGTCGAGTACTGAAACAGCTTCCTGTGCGTAGTTCTCTACTGCAGTTATGTTCTTGTCCATCATGTTGTACTGTAAGTATATGGATAAACATGGAAACACATTATTCCATGTAACATTTTGGACGACATCAGTGTGTCTATTTATTTTATATTCGTAGCATGTATACATAATGAAATGTAAGTATTGTTAACAAGTTACATCGACCTACAATTCAGAAAAGAAATTTTAAAGATGGCTTTAAACAGTTCAAAGCACATTGCAAATGTTGACATTGATATTGAAAATGCTCACAACATCGAAGTGTTTCATCTATCTAAATAACTGATACAAAGCTACCATGCATATAGCCACCTTTAATAGCTTTCAAATTTCATCTTAAGATGCTTTTCACACGATTCACACACTCAAGGGGAGCCCTGAGGTATTCTTCCATCTTCAAGCAGATCTATCGAGGTAGACAGTACCACGTACGGCGACAGTACACATAGCCGAAACAGTATTCAGCGTATGGTAGCCAATTGTATAGTGCTAGAAATGTGTCAGTCCATGGATACTCTCTGGCCGCCGGTAGATCTTATTGGAGATTACCTCTTCCTGTGCATTCGGGTAGAACGTAGAAGACGTTGCACAGACCCCCTTAAGATAATAAGCATGCGGTGTTGCCAAAGCAAGTGTGTCTGACAGAAGATACATTATAGGGCCCTTACACGCACATGTCATCACTTGACTGCACATTGCTTATATAAGTAGTTAAATGTCTCAACACTGTCTCAGGACAGTAGGTCGTCACTACTTTGTGTCTTGGGTCACGATGGTTTTACAAGGCGACAACTAAACAGATCAAGAAATGTAGACTTACAAAATTGTAGTTGAAGATGTAGAACACCCTGAGGTACCTGGTTGGCCAGGTGATGAGGTAGTTTGCATCATTCAGCAGGTAGTAGGGAACCTTCGGCCACGTCTGGAAGAGATACAAATAAAACACCATCAAAGCAAGAACATGCCAGAACTAGATACAAAAGACTACTACAGAACAACTAAACTGTGGGTGCGATCTTGCCAACTTATGTTGTTGTAGTCCTTGCTTTGAGTTTACTGCACAGCTTGACATGGTCTTAAGGTGCTGTTCTGTGGTATTTCTTAGGTGTTGTGGTTTCTCTGGTACTTGTAAAGTCTCGATTGGCCCTCGAACCACTCTATACACCATTGCGGATCTTTGCGGTGGATTCTGATGGATATGAAAAGTATCGTAACTGTAAACTGATTCAATGAAGTTAAGGGGAGACCCCTAGACTGACCTTCAGATCTTTGAAACACTCATGGTGGTCACACAGGGTCTTGTCGTTCCAACCCGGGATGATCTCCCGGAGCTCGAACATTTCCTGAGGAAAAACAAACAACACACATCTAATTATCAAATGTTTCTTAAGGTAAAAATGAAGATAAAGATACTCCCATAGCATTTTAAGGACGAAGGGACAGTTGTGATATTACCCACTGTATCTAGGGTACGGCATTGGAAGACAGTGCCCAACCCTCTCCTTCCACGACCTTTTAATCCACAAATACATGTAGTTCTAAAACATAGATATACGCCATGGTGTGTCGATGAAGGTTTACTAGACATCCAAGTACTGGGATGCACAATACAACATTACTCCAGCAGACGGAAAGGTGTTCTAAACGGACAGTACGTACCTTCTTCAGTAGGCTTAGGGCCGATCCTTGGAATTCCTCATCGCTGTCACACCAGCGCATGTCTTCGTCCACCAGATCGTCGAAGTCGTCGTCCTCAATCCCTCGAGTGGAGCTCTCTGACCACTCATCTTTCTTCATGCCTCCTCCTGGGCTATCTGGGCTAACCGTTGCCGCGTCAGCCATGACCATTCTATCATCCTAAAAAAAATCATCACTGTCTTTTAGGGTAACTAAAATACACGAGATATTAAGTAAAACTTAATATCTCGTGTATTTGAGTAGCGTTATTGGGTTTGTTGTTAACCCAAGCCAATGTGGTTAATTGCAAGTGAACAAAATCAAATGCTAAGTAAACATGCTAACTAATATGCATGAAGTGATTAAATATGGCTAAATTGAATAAGTGAATAAATTATAACATACTAAGATTAAATGATTGAATGTACTTTCATTACACAGATTAGGGGTAGAAAACTACGTTTACTTAATATTTTATTGGCATAAACTTTAATTTTCGTTTCAGCAAACAGCCCGGCCGGGCCCCGGGTAGGAAATGTGACGTAGGCCTAACCAGGCTCTTACTGGAGATTTAGCTATGATCGTCAGATATTTGGCCAAGTGCTAACCTGTGATTCTAACTCCCTGTTCTCCAGCATCTCTATCAGCTCCTCGACGATGTCTTCTAGGCCTTCGGATATCTCACGACGGATTTGTGGCACTCCATTGACCCCTGAGTCCCCTTGACGCAAACCCTAAACATCGAGCACATCAGCGCATCACGTCTTGGTGAAGAAACTTCCATATCATCTTGTTGTGATGGACAGGATCTTTCGACTTAGATTCTTGTTATCCCGTACAGTACTGCACCCAAAAAGCGCATATTGTACTTATTGTAGGACTACCACGCTTGGTTGTTTAAGGCATTAACATTCGCTCATTTATCGTCCATCAAATCACGTAGTGTGTGAGAGACTGAGAAAATGTGCCATTCAAGGCATGAAACATTCTTTACGAACAGAAATGAATTTTCGTTGTCAATGTAATTGAGAATCAATTTCATTAATGTAACATGTGATGGCGATGAAAAAAAGTTTCATAAGACAAATAGGAAAGACCAACCTGCGTTGGGGATGCTAACACGGAACCCAGAATAAGGCCGAACAAGACCAGATGGCGGGTTGCAGCCATCTTTACACTTGCGACTGGCAAAAAATCAACAGGACAGAATAAGGGTAAGGCCACAGCACCTGTTGGCAATCTGTATACAATCAACCGTGTTTAACACACGTCACTACTATCCTGTAGCCTCCACTAGGCCTTCCTACGGGGGTGCGGGGATCGTATAATTCGGGGGAAAAAATCGGGAAATTGGCCAGGGGAGCAGTTCACGCTTAGCTCATGTTTGTAAGCCCATGCAAGGCCGGCGAACTCCTCTGATACCAAAACTCCCCTGGCAAATTTTTCTCCCCATAATAGCCAGCGTAGTCAGTCTGGCAGACTAACTAGCCTGATGCTTAACTAACCCTGTGCAGAGACAGGTGTATACATTGCGCCAGTGAAGAATGGGACAGACCGGTCCAACCGCCGACGGCTGATCAGAGACCCAGACTGAGACTGTTGGACAATGTCACTTCACTGACTCTTTGGTATTTGACAGCTTTTCAGTAAGTGTCGAATCACTCTCAGTAAACCTTCTCACACTTATTGGATTTCATGCTGCACGACTCTTACCGCGGCCGCTAATGAGATATCTATGCTTTCCACTTCGAAAGTAGGCGAGCAAAACGCTCTTCTGGAGGTATCATGTTTTTTCCACAGAAATGCATACAAAAATTACGTCAGGAAAGTTCCGTCTAAGTCTTCTGATATCCTCTGGGTGCGAATAGATCGGGGGATATTAGGACGATCTGAAGAGTTATCCACGTGCACTTTGTTCTGTTTAAACAAGTCCGAGCTCATCCACCACACACAAACTGATATCCTTCGGGTGGCTTTTCTGCCACACGCACGTAGTGGCGCATCTATGTGTAAAGGGGGGGGGGGGGGTATCTCACTCACATTGTCTGGAACAACCTAACACCAGACACACATACGGCTCCAATCAAATCTGACCCACTTGAAGAGATTCTTCAAGTAAAAGAAATGACTAAAAGTAACGAACGAACGCGGACTATGAAGATCGTCTATGAACCCTGCGATTTCGCTCTACTACATGTATATGCTTTTGTACCATTGTGTATGTAACGGTATATGTTGATAGAGTTATTAGGACTAGATGTAATCTGTATCTCTGTTTTATTTCGTCCGAACCATGACCTCAATGAAAAGCGGCCTGCAGGCCGATTTTAGCTTCTCATGAATAGCTGGCAAAAGGTTCAAACAAACCGCCAACCTACTATCGGGGTTCGACAACGAAGACGTACCTTCACGGAACATAGAAGTACCATGAGCAGAAGCTGGTGTGTTACGTCAAACGGCGGTTATACCGGCTATATAGATACGGATACAGATACAGAGCAGGCGCCGCGGTGTCGCCAGCAAATCCCAATGTGTCGGTTGTGAGAGCGACTTTTTTTAAAGTTACAGAATAAAGCGGGTATCTCACTGGCCCGCGGTACTGCGGCACTGTTGTGTTGATTTCGCCAATTTTCCCTCGCGCTCACGGTGACGTGCGGCACTGTTACGTTTCAATCCCAGATGAATAGGCTATTGGAAATCGCAGCGCTGTCAATTGATCAAATATCGATGCAAAGGAGGAAAATGCACCAAAAAGAGACTTTTTATCAAAGGATATAATGAAGTATGCACCTGAGCTTAAAAGGCCCTCTGACGTGCAGTTGTCGCAATTGGAGCTAGTGGTTGGATCTAAGCATTAAACATATTACACGTCACTCACAAACCATGGCCATTAGGTAACGATTTTCAAGCCAACACTCTGAAGTTAATTTATTGGAGTTGCATGACGTATACAACTCAAGGCACCATTCAACTAAAGTACACGTGTTAGAGGCGAGTAGAAACCCGCGCCGAACCCGGTCTGCCAACTCACAAACCTAACGCCGCTAACCAATACGCCAAAAAGGCGTAACCGTTTGGCATGGTCAGTTTGGTGGCGCTTGAACGCTAAACATCAGTCAATATGATTACGCTGAAACTTACGCTGATAACCACTTAACTATCGGGACCCACCCAAAACGGCACCTTTGTGGAATAGGTTAATCACAAGACAAATTAACAAAGCTTACCAATATTCAGTCGCTTGAGATGAACAGTTACCGGGGTGGCAACTCGCGGACTTAAGACTTTCTACTAAACTATTTTAACCAAGATGTGGATTCACGGCGCTCCTTGTAAGGAAAAAGCCAGCCCTCAACTCAGATCTCAGTGGCCCAAACTCGAATCCGCTCTCTCGGAGCTCTCTCAGCGTATTAAAAGGAGATTTGCAATTTGCATAATTTGCATGAAAGTTTGCCAAAACGTGTACTTTGTTTTGTTTTAGGAGGTTATTGGTTGCAGCGAACTGCTGTCACGAGCGGGTTGGTTCCCAAGTAATGACGTATGAGTAGCGACAACTCGGTGACGTCATGGAGACGTTCTATTTTTCTAAGGGGAAATTATCATGTCCAATTGAAGGGAGAAGAGACATTTCACGTGGAGACTCACTGACCTAAAAGAAAAATCTTACTGGACTGGAAAGCGTGCTGTTCTACTTGTTACCAAGGACGTTGTTGTTACACAATGACAGAAATGACCCAAACGGACACGAACCATATACGAGGGGAGGTATAAAAAAATCCACGGGCATTCCGTCGCTAATACTGACATTTAGCTGTGGACTTCATCAGTATGTAGTGATGAAATCCACGGGCATTCCGTCGCTAATACTGACATTTGGCTGTAGACTTCATCAGTATGTAGTGATGAAATCCACGGGCATTCCGCCGCTAATACTGACATTTGGCTGTGGACTTCATCAGTATGTAGTGATGAAATCCACGGGCATTCCGTCGCTAATACTGACATTTGGCTGTGGACTTCATCAGTATGTAGTGATGAAATCCACGGGCATTCTGTCGCTAATACTGACATTTGGCTGTGGACTTCATCAGTATGTAGTGATGAAATCCACGGGCATTCTGTCGCTAATACTGACATTTGGTTGTGGACTCCATCTGTATGTAGTGATGAAATCCACGGGCATTCTGCCGCTAATATTGACATTTGGTTGGCTGTGGATTTCATCAATATGATAGGGGTGAAATCCACGGGCATTCCGTCGCTAATACTGACATTTGGCTCTGGATAGTAAAACGCCCTTTCACTAATACTTTTACACAGAGTAATCTATTTTAGCTGATTTATGTCAATCGATTGTGTGATACAATATTAATACAGATACCATTTGTAACAATTTGAATTGATTGACTATACAGAGCTAGAAGTACGAAAATGTTACTTTGAAAGTGATTTGCACAAAGCTAGAATGGCTTTATTGGATCGTGGAGTATATTATTGACAATACTAGTAAACACAACAGACAGAGCCTCCAACAGACTCTAACCAGAACAACACAATGTCATGTAAAATATTTCTGGTACATTTCTAAGTTAAGCTGGATTCAAAAGACAAACACCTTTACTTTGTGCATCATATATTTTAGTCGCATGTTTGTGACTAGTGACCTTCTGTTTAATGATCGACGTGCAGTCTAATAACTGTTATCAGACTGCACGTCGATTAGCAAATGAAATGCAACCCCTTTATACTCTTGTAGACAATTAGAACCTGGGCCAAAATACAATTGTAAGTCATTATCGTAAACCCTTACCACCCAAGCCACAAAGCACAACATTGGGAAGCAGTGCAGTTCTGATGTATACAGTCTGTTGGTTTAGTATTGTTTGTGATTGATTGAAGAACAAAAGAGCATAATAAGCAATTGGCCTTCTCTGGCTGGGAAAGTTGTCTTGCTAAAGCAAGAAGCTTTTATCAATCTTGATTAAAGCTCCTTATGCTAAGGGACCAAGAACCCGATTTCCACCTCATACAAGGCACACATTCGTAACTTCTTTTCATTTGTAGATGAAACACATGTAAGTGGGGTAAAGATGGTAACTCCCGGTTCTTTTTGGGAATCTGCTACAAGAGTTCGACACTAGAGGGAAATGACCACACGGACACGAGGCATTCTCTGTTCACACAAAGGCTTTGCTCTCAAGACAGCCTCACCTGGACGTACCATGAATTCAACTGAACTCTCTGAGCAAAAAGCCTTGAATTTATTCATCTTCTTCTAACACCTTATCGCGAGACGTGTGTCTCGGGTTCACTCCAGGAAGTACCTTTACCATACATATCATAACAGTGAAGAAACCTTTTGATGTCTTTGTTGTTTTAGAGAACAAAGGGTTAAGGAACTAATGTCTACCTGCTAATGAGTTCTATGGCTTCAGTGTGAATTACAATAACACATGCTAATGGTTCTTATGGGTTCTGTGTGAAGTACACTAACATCTGGGGAATAACACAAGTCTTACTTTCCAGCCGATGCAAATCGCGATTCACACCTCAGCGTTGTGGCACAGACACAACCAGCAAACTAACTCTAGTCCTTACAACATGATAGCAAACAATACACAATGAAATACAATATTTGGCTATTTCGCCCTACTTACACACAATTAGAACAAACAAGTAGCGTAAGAGGAAAGTTACATGGCTGGAATAAATGTGTAAACATTACAAAGTTTGGACATGACTTTACAGGCGGTCTCACAGCGCCACCTATCTACACTAGTTGGTATTGCAACATGTCCTTCAAGTCGTACACAGTGTGATACTGTGCTGGCCGGATGTTTGCGGGCATTTTTAGCATCTTTCTTGAGAGAATCAATACACTCCAAGCAACTCTGATTTGCAGGGAGTAAGTGCGTCTTTATTCATTAGAATATTTCTTTTATATGTCTTTCTTTTCTTTTGTATTCAAAGACGAATTTTGTACATAAAGATGTATTTCTTGTTTGGACAAGCCTTTTTGTCGCAAGAATGAGGATCTAGGAACAAGAAAGTTTTGTGTATCCTTTAGCCCACGGGTTTTACTATGATATTCAAGTGTTGAAAGTAACGCACATTTTGTTTGAAATTTCGGAAGTCCGATCGTAAGGGGTCGCTTTTTTGCGGTTACCGAAGGGTTCGCTTAGCGGTTAGCGGTTATCCCCCAGGTGAGCCAACATTCGTATGTAGAAAAGTTACAAAGTAATTTTGGGTACTCAAATCACTTTTTACCTTTTGCCCACGGGTTTTACTTTGATATTCAAGTGTTGAAAGTAACGCACATTTTGTTTGAAATTTCGGAAGTCCGATCGTAAGGGGTCGCTTTTTTGCGGTTACCGAAAGGTTCGCTTAGCGGTTAGCGGTTATCCCCCAGGTGAGCCAACATTCGTATGTAGAAAAGTTACAAAGTAATTTTGGGTACTCAAATCACTTTTTACCTTTTGCCCACGGGTTTTACTATGATATTCAAGTGTTGAAAGTAACGCACATTTTGTTTGAAATTTCGGAAGTCCGATCGTAAGGGGTCGCTTTTTTTGCGGTAACCGAAGGGTTCGCTTAGCGGTTAGCGGTTATCCCCCAGGTGAGCCTTCATTCGTATGTAGAAAAGTTACAAAGTAATTTTGGGTACTCAAATCACTTTTTACCTTTTGCCACGGGTTTTACTTTGATATTCAAGTGTTGAAAGTAACGCACATTTTGTTTGAAATTTCGGAAGTCCGATCGTAAGGGGTCGCTTTTTTGCGGTTACCGAAGGGTTCGCTTAGTGGTTAGCGTTTATCCCCCAGGTGAGCCTCATTCGTATGTAGAAAAGTTACAAAGTAATTTTGGGTACTCAAATCACTTTTTACCTTTTGCCCACGGGTTTTACTATGATATTCAAGTGTTGAAAGTAACGCACATTTTGTTTGAAATTTCGGAAGTCCGATCGTAAGGGGTCGCTTTTTTGCGGTTACCGAAGGGTTCGCTTAGCGGTTAGCGGTTATCCCCCAGGTGAGCCTTCATTCGTATGTAGAAAAGTTACAAAGTAATTTTGGGTACTCAAATCACTTTTTACATTTTGCCCACGGGTCTTACTATGATATTCAAGTGTTGAAAGTAACGCACATTTTGTTTGAAATTTCGGAAGTCCGATCGTAAGGGGTCACTTTTTGGCGATTACCGAAGGGTTCGCTTAGCGGTTAGCGGTTATCCCCCAGGTGAGCCTTCATTCGTATGTAGAAAAGTTACAAAGTAATTTTGGGTACTCAAATCACTTTTTACCTTTTGCCCACGGGTTTTACTTTGATATTCAAGTGTTGAAAGTAACGCACATTTTGTTTGAAATTTCGGAAGTCCGATCGTAAGGGGTCGCTTTTTTGCGGTTACCGAAGGGTTCGCTTAGCGGTTAGCGGTTATCCCCCAGGTGAGCCTTCATTCGTATGTAGAAAAGTTACAAAGTAATTTTGGGTACTCAAATCACTTTTTACCTTTTGCCCACGGGTTTTACTTCGATATTCAAGTGTTGAAAGTAACGCACATTATGTTTGAAATTTCGGAAGTCCGATCGTAAGGGGTCGCTTTTTTGCGGTTACCGAAGGGTTCGCTTAGCGGTTAGCGGTTATCCCCCAGGTGAGCCTTCATTCGTATGTAGAAAAGTTACAAAGTAATTTTGGGTACTCAAATCACTTTTTACCTTTTGCCCACGGGTTTTACTTTGATATTCAAGTGTTGAAAGTAACGCACATTTTGTTTGAAATTTCGGAAGTCCGATCGTAAGGGGTCGCTTTTTTGCGGTTACCGAAGGGTTCGCTTAGCGGTTAGCGGTTATCCACCAGGTGAGCCTTCATTCGTATGTAGAAAAGTTACAAAGTAATTTTGGGTACTCAAATCACTTTTTACCTTTTGCCCACGGGTTTTACTATGATATTCAAGTGTTGAAAGTAACGCACATTTTGTTTGAAATTTCGGAAGTCCGATCGTAAGGGGTCGCTTTTTTGCGGTTACCGAAGGGTTCGCTTAGCGGTTAGCGGTTATCCCCCAGGTGAGCCTTCATTCGTATGTAGAAAAGTTACAAAGTAATTTTGGGTACTCAAATCACTTTTTACCTTTTGCCCACGGGTTTTACTATGATATTCAAGTGTTGAAAGTAACGCACATTTTGTTTGAAATTTCGGAAGTCCGATCGTAAGGGGTCGCTTTTTTGCGGTTACCGAAGGGTTCGCTTAGCGGTTAGCGGTTATCCCCCAGGTGAGCCTTCATTCGTATGTAGAAAAGTTACAAAGTAATTTTGGGTACTCAAATCACTTTTTACCTTTTGCCCACGGGTTTTACTATGATATTCAAGTGTTGAAAGTAACGCACATTTTGTTTGAAATTTCGGAAGTCCGATCGTAAGGGGTCGCTTTTTTGCGGTTACCGAAGGGTTCGCTTAGCGGTTAGCGGTTATCCCCCAGGTGAGCCTTCATTCGTATGTAGAAAAGTTACAAAGTAATTTTGGGTACTCAAATCACTTTTTACCTTTTGCCCACGGGTTTTACTATGATATTCAAGGCGACTACAGTCAGTTCAGGAAA
>NC_049993.1:6760334-6762686 GCF_000003815.2 Branchiostoma floridae | reverse complement strand
TCTCGTCATTACAGAGTGGACCGTGAAACAGCATCAGAATTGCTTCGCCAAGGGAGTGCATCCTATGGCAAAGACAAGAAAAGTGCCGCCCAACGGTTAAATTATCATTGCAGGAAAACCCGCATCCGTCATGGTCAAAACTAACTTGGATGGTATCACATCAAACAGGCTATACAAGATCGATGCACAAAGTCTGGAAGACTGGTATCATTCACCAAGTTGACTACTACATGTACATCGAACTAGTTTCCCTTCTACGGTCATGGCTACATGTTTAAAATTAATGATGTCGTCATCCATAAAACTTACCTGCCGTGGCCTTGCTGACATTGTATTTCCATGTCCCGTGAACAGCAGTAAAGAAGAGGTTGGTGCCCATCATAAGCTGTGGTGTTAGAAACTACTGCACGAGTCTCCCAACAAGACGATGTGTCAGCTCTGGCCCGTGGGTCTACCTGGACAAGCTCAGCCAGTGGTGACCAGAACTGCATGCAAAGAGACAGAATAATCTTTGTGTACTATTCACAGCGTCACACCTGTCCCCGCGCGCCACAGACAGGTAGTCAGTTAACTCAATTTTGGAGGGTAACCAATCAGAGGAGTTATGCAAATGTATACGTATGCTAATGAGTGCAGGGGTATAAAAGGGAAAGATATTATCACAAAAAAGGCGCACAGTTTGACTTTGGGGAGGAAGATAAAAAGGTGGTTGGCAGAAACAGGCGAAAATTAAAGTCGGGTCAATTAGGGACAGTAGGAAGGGTATGGGGGTGTTGAGATATAAAGAAGAAGGTATCTTTACCCTAAACACCCAACCATCCTCTCTAATCTCTTATGGCTTGGGAAAAGTACTCGCCTCGCTCTCTGCTCAGGGATGGAGACTTTCCGCACTCCTTATCCCTCCATCACCTGTCTGGGACGCGGGGTATGGGTGTGGTGGTATGAATCTTCCACTATCAATCTAACCATGGCATAATTATAGTTGACCAGCGTTTGATGTCCAATTAAACTTAAGGTTAGCAAGGAGGTTGAAAACCTTCTTGAGGTTAGTTATTTACCCTGTTACAAAGAAAACCTTCCTGTGGGTGGGTGCGGGTTTACCTGCAATGATGATTTCAGCCGTTTAACGGCGCTTTTCTTCTTAAGATACACCAGCCTAAAGGATACACAAAACCTTCTTGTTCCTAGATCCTCATTCTTGCGACAAAAAGGCTTGTCCAAACAAGAAATACATCTTTATGTACAAAATTCGTCTTTGAATACAAAAGAAAAGAAAGACATATAAAAGAAATATTCTAATGAATAAAGACGCACTTACTCCCTGCAAATCAGAGTTGCTTGGAGTGTATTGACTCTCTCAAGAAAGATGCTAAAAATGCCCGCAAACATCCGGCCAGCACAGTATCACACTGCGTACTTGAAGGACATGTTGCAATACCAACCAGTGTAGATAGGTGGCGCTGTGAGACCGCCTGTAAAGTCATGTCCAAACTTTGTAATGTTTACACATTTATTCCAGCCATGTAACTTTTCTCTTACGCTACTTGTTTGTTCTAATTGTGTTTCATCTACAAATGAAAAGAAGTTACGAATGTGTGCCTTGTATATCAGGAAGGTGGAAATCGGGTTCTTGGCCCCTTAGCATAAGGAGCTTTTATCAAGATTGATAAAAGCTTCTTGCTTAGCAAGACAACTTTCCCAGCCAGAGAAGGCCAATTGCTTATTATGCTCTTTTGTTCTTCAATCAATCACAAACAATACTAAACCAACAGACTGTATACATCAGAACTGCACTGCTTCCCAATGTTGTGCTTTGTGGCTTGGGTGGTAAGGGTTTACGATTATGACTTACAATTGTATTTTGGCCCAGGTTCTAATTGTCTACAAGAGTATAAAGGGGTTGCATTTCATTTGCTAATCGACGTGCAGTCTGATAACAGTTATTAGACTGCACGTCGATCATTAAACAGAAGGTCACTAGTCACAAACATGCGACTAAAATATATGATGCACAAAGTAAAGGTGTTTGTTTTTTGAATCCAGCTTAACTTAGAAATGTACCAGAAATATTTTACATGACATTGTGTTGTTCTGGTTAGAGTCTGTTGGAGGCTCTGTCTGTTGTGTTTACTAGTATTGTCAATAATATACTCCACGATCCAATAAAGCCATTCTAGCTTTGTGCAAATCACTTTCAAAGTAACATTTTCGTACTTCTAGCTCTGTATAGTCAATCAATTCAAATTGTTACCAATGGTATCTGTATTAAATTGTATCACACAATCGATTGACATAAATCAGCTAGAATAGATTACTCTGTGTAAAAGTATTAGTGAAAGGGCGTTTTACTAT
>NC_049993.1:6753837-6754742 GCF_000003815.2 Branchiostoma floridae | reverse complement strand
TGGCCTTGGCGACCCGGGTCATTTATTTGTTCAAAATGTGCGTTACTTTCAACACTTGAGTATCATAGTAAACCCCGTGGGCAAAACGTAAAAAGTGATTTGAGTACCCAAAATTACTTTGTAACTTTTCTACATACGAATGAAGGCTCACCTGGGGGATAACCACTAACCGCTAAGCGAACCCTTCGGTAACCGCAAAAAAGCGACCCCTTACGATCGGACTTCCGAAATTTCATACATAATGTGCGTTACTTTCAACACTTGAATATCAAAGTAAAACCCGTCGGCAAAAGGTAAAAAGTGATTTGAGTACCCAAAATTACTTTGTAACTTTTCTACATACGAATGAAGGCTCACCTGGGGGATAACCGCTAACCGCTAAGCGAACCCTTCGGTAACCGCAAAAAAGCGACCCCTTACGATCGGACTTCCGAAATTTCATACATAATGTGCGTTACTTTCAACACTTGAATATCAAAGTAAAACCCGTGGGCAAAACGTAAAAAGTGATTTGAGTACCCAAAATTACTTTGTAACTTTTCTACATACGAATGAAGGCTCACCTGGGGGATAACCGCTAACCGCTAAGCGAACCCTTCGGTAACCGCAAAAAAGCGACCCCTTACGATCGGACTTCCGAAATTTCAAACAAAATGTGCGTTACTTTCAACACTTGAGTATCATAGTAAAACCCGTGGGCAAAACGTAAAAAGTGATTTGAGTACCCAAAATTACTTTGTAACTTTTCTACATACGAATGAAGGCTCACCTGGGGGATAACCCGCTACCGCTAAGCGAACCCTTCGGTAACCGCAAAAAAGCGACCTCTTACGATCGGACTTCCGAAATTTCAAACAAAATGTGCGTTACTTTCAACACTTGAGTATCATAGAAAACCCGTGGGC
>NC_049993.1:6714430-6753672 GCF_000003815.2 Branchiostoma floridae | reverse complement strand
ACAGGGCCAGAGTCCAGGACAATCGTCCGATCGCGCCAGCTGTCCATCCTCAGGTAATACAAATGCTGGATACAAGATACTACTAGCATCACCTTATTTCTAAACACTATTGCACTGTATTATATTGGATTGGATTGCATTATATAGCTGGATACAAACGATTACTTTATTGCTCAGCAGTGTTGTATCATATTTTTTTTGTTTTACTGTTGTTCTTTCTTTCAATAAAACACACAGTGTTTGCAAAATACAACTGAGCTCGAATAAGCGTGATTGGTGTACGAAGACAAAGAGTTCCGCGAGTTCCGCACACTGTCTCCCTTACCCTTTCATAATTCCGTTCCTTGTGTTAGAGATTACTTTTCCATATACTAATCACGCAGAACATAAAATTCTAAGTATGAAATGACATGCTAATATTAGCTATAGATAGATGGATAGATAGAAAGGCGGATGGATGGATGGTTAAATGTATGGATTGATGGAGAGGTAGATAGATAGATAGATACACACAGATTAGTAACGTTATATAGAAGTCTAAAATGTAACGTTAGAAAGAAGTCTGATGCCCAAACATTCCTTCTAATAGGCGGTGTAGAAAACGCCCGTGTCCGCCATGACCTGGTGCCCCATGTTCTCTCACGGTGTAAGCTGGCTGGACTCGTGATGACGTCATGTGTTGCGGTGGCATTGATAGCAACAGGACTCGTCTATGGGATCATGGAAAACTACCAATCAGAAGGCCTGTATCATGGAACAGCTGGAAATATCGAGGTAAATTGGCTTTTAAATGATTGTTTCTTTTCTTGTTCTTGTGGCATTTGTATGATACTCAATTTTGATTCTTTAATCTTCCCTGTCTATTCTTAAGTTGCCCATCTAGCTAAAGCAGGAATAAAAAAAGAAAATTAAAAATGAATGATTAAATGAAGCAATGAATGAATGAATGAATGAACGAACGAACGAACGAACGGACGAATGAATGAGTTTATGATGAAAGGGGTATACAACAGCAACTGGCTGAATAGATTGCATACTTGTCACAGTTGCTTCATTCATAATTAGCCGACTCGAAATTCATCAAAGTTTACACATCGTACCCCTGCATTTAGACACCTGTATTTGACCTAATATTACCATGCAACTTTTGATGTGCTTAAAACTGCTTTTAAAGACGACAGGAGAGGTCTTGCTTGGGACAATGCTCTAGAAATTCAAGACGTCCCATGAATATAGCAATCTAGTTTCTGTTTTGGTTCCTAGATTTGTCTAGACTGAAATCTTTAATCTGAAGTTTCAATGAATGAAGTAAATTGTCTGTGTGTAGCTTCTACATAAAGATGCCGTTCATCTCTGGAATTAGAGGCTTGGCAGTATGAAAGAAGAAGAAGAGATGTTTACAATCTGCCTTCTTTTGTTTAAATCGACAACTTCTGCTCCGCAGACAACGGTTTCTACAGGCTTAGAAGAGACGGCAACGTCCGAGATGTTAACTGTAAAGCCTACAAGTGTATCTACTACTATACAAGAGGTCCTGCCAAACACAAGTCTCACTTATGGTAAATACATAGTCAAGCGGTACAACACATTTCCGTACCCTCATTTTTGGTTCCCTATTAATTTCAAAATTGCCTCAATATCAGGTAAACGAATGTTGCAAATGAATGACTTATTTATTATGCTCAAAATCATAAGGGAGCTGGCCAGGGAGACACCTCAAAGTGGTTTCAAAGCATTATTTTTCAAATCTTTTCTTAAAAGATTCAACACGTATACACAATGGATTACAAACATTGTAAAATACTTACAGTGGTACTTCATAACCTTTGCTAAAACTTACTTATTCACATAGATACACGCATAATATCATATATATACCAATTATCAAAACTGCCCTACCCTTACTTATTCATCTATAGGCACATGCATTATCATATAGCATAAAACACATTGACATTTTGCTCGGGCCATTCCCACTGGCTTTTTTTCTAGGGTTTAATTCCATATGACTCCTGTTTGGAGTGTCATCCTCGCAGTACTGTGTGCAGGCTTTTATCACCCAAACCTTCTGACCCTTATTTCATAATGACATCAACATGAAATATGTTGCAGCTGCAAAAGGCAACGAACACCACATCATCACGTTCGATGGGAGAGATTCAGAATTGGGAGCGTTCGCCGAACTTCGTGGGGTTGCCGTATCTCCTCGTAACGAGGTATTTGTGATTGAAAAGGAACTATGTCAGGTGCAGATATTCAACCTGAAGGGCGCATACGTGCACCATTTCCCTACAGTTGTGTCGAGAAGTGAAGATGTGAGCCTTGATGGGAGTATGCCCGCGCCCGGACATCCTTTATTTATGTGTACTAGGGATGGAGAGTGGCGCAAATATGGCGAATCGAGTGAAAGAACCTATAACCTCTTCTTACCACATCGTATTGCCGCCGACAGACAGGGCTTCCTGTGGGTAGTGGGGATGGTAAATGTTCGTTATTCCCATGCTGAACTGAACAATATATCTACTGTAGATTGGATGTGCCCTACTGACCGAGTTGTGCAATATAATAGGAACGGTGTGGGATTGGCCACGTTTGGTATTCGGCATGGAACATGCATTGACGGAATGGCCGTGGATCCACGAAATGACCACATTGCTCTGATGGGTTGGAAAGACAGCTATATGAAGGTCTACATATTCCGTCCAGATGGATCTGTTGTGAGGACATTGGTTAGGAAAGAGCGCTTGGTGCCATTTTCTTCCACCCTTGCCGTCAACAGAGATGGAAACATCTTCGTCCCAACCCGCACGGGTACGGTACAGGTGTATAACGAGACTGGACAGTTCCTCTTCAGCTTCGGGAGCTATGAAAGCGGTGATGGCGAACTCAAAGCTCCTAGAGACATCTGCACGGACAGGTATGGAAACGTTATCGTAGCGGACCGCAAAAACAAGCGGGTATCCGTGTTTACAAGCCGCGGACAATTCGTTCACCATGTCGCCATTGGACTGACGGTAGAACACATTGCTGTAGGACCAGAAGGACAGTTGGTAGTGACCTATCCCGTCGATAATGGCGGGATCGGGATGCACGGACGCCCTGTCCGCTACAATGTTAGTATCTTATGCCCGTAGCCAGGGGGGGGGGGTTCGGGGGGTTCGGAAGAACCCCCCACACGCTGAAAAGGTCCGCTTTTTCATGCATGAAGGTCCACTTTTTCATGTCCAAGAATTTTTTTTAAAGGCATGACTGATTTCCATTTTTTACTTATAGACATTTCATTCAATCTTAGTGAGTCTATCAGCAAAATTTGCCCAAGAAAGTGCAGGAAATGGCTTTTCAGAGGGTCCAGATTTAAAAATTTCCCCGGACCTCCATTCAGTCCATTGCGACGCCTCGCGCCTTTGGTGTCAGACATGGTGAAAATAACTGCCTCAAAGACTTATGCCAAAAGCCTTGTGTATTTTGATAGAAATTCCATTTAACTTAGCCAGCAAATTTTGCCCGTCAAAATGCAGGAAATGGGGTTTCAGAGGGTCAATATTTTAAAAATTTTCCAGGGGAGCATGCCCCCGGACCCCCCTAGGCAGCTCACGCCTTCGGCGTGAGTCTCGCGCCTGCGGCGCTCGATGGTCCCACAAGTACTAAAAAGAACCCCCCCAACCAATATCCTGGCTACGGGCAGTGCCTGGCGTGCTTCGTAGAACATTTTATCGTATCACGTCTTGGCTGCGATATAGACCACTTCAATGCCGTATTGGGTAAAGTGTTCGCCTAGCATGTTGCGGGTTGGTCCCAGACCGAGTCTTACCAAATGCATAGCAATCTGAGAAAGAGTAGGTTGAACACACACCACTGACAATGGACTGGAGTTATCTGTAAGATTGTACAATCTGCACTGTTCTTAGTACTGTTCTGATTTTAGCCAAGGTGTGCATGCTAAATATATGAGTAGACTTATATAGTAATGGTGTTACAGTAGTGTTTACAATGATGAGTAATTCTCAGCACGGGAAATATTTAGATTATCAACGAAGTTGGTAATCCTATTTCCCGTTGTTGGTAATTGCTTTGATAAGAATCAGTACCATTTTTGTAGATTGAAGTTGCAAAATATGCATAGCCTTATTTTATACCTTGGTTGAAATTGAAATTGCAAAGATATTATGGAAATCAATTTTCGTTAAAATCAGAATCTTATGAGTGATAGTTTCATTTGACAATCTTGTGCAACAGGTTTCCCTGTAAAGTCTTTGCACAGGTGCATTATATTCTCTATGAGTTGCTACGGTGGTGCAGTATTGAAACGTGTAACTCTTGAGTGCATGGAAAATAGGAGCACTATCGAAAATGTAACAATACAGGACAGCAACAATATTCACTTCTGTTATAACCTTTAATATTTGAATAAAGTCATGTTAATTTTAGCACTAAAAATGTTGTGTCCTTAATTTGATTATTTGTGATGTCACGACAAGAAGCTTCAGTTATCCATAAATACTATAGTTACACAATCCTAGCATCTATGGTAATTTCAGGATCAGGCTGAGACCTGAGTCTAGATGTTTTAAAAGATTGACCTGCTTTTACAGTGGAAAAATTTGTCTCCGAAAGATTTTCCAATATGCACTACTTTCCTGTAACGTCTAAGGCACTGATTTGTTTCTAAAAAAAAACAGCCCTTTCCAATCTATCTGCAGCTTCTGCAAGTACTAGACCGGACAAATTAATCTACTTGTTTTTCGCTGGCCAGAAACTGGGACAGATTCTACCACCCAGTTTTGAATCGGAACTATTGTCTTATGGAATGTATTGTCTTAATTTTACCTTTTTATGATATCTTATGATACAAAAATGAAATGCAGTTGATCTAATGATAATGTGTGTAGAAGAAGGTGTCCGCAGCGCGACAAGTTTTCTGTTGTACTTCATCATCATAACCTCCGGCTTTTATATCCTTTGGGACCGCATCTGTTTAACTGATCAGCTTACTTCTCATTGCAAGCATGTGTGCTTGTGCAAAGTCTATTGTGAGAAACAGGGTTGCCGAAATACGTTACACAAACTGTTGGAAAAAAGTAAGCAGAACACACGACATTACCAGCGGACTAGCCTATCGCTGCGATGCTTCCAAGTAAAGCTGTGTTGACCAATGAAACGAAGATGGTCGCCGCCTTAGGATCGGCCAAAAGTTTTTTTTTTTTCATGAGTTGACTTGCTAGATGATGCTTTTGATCGCTGTTATAGTTTTTACAACTTATAACTTGTTAGATGGCAAATGGCTACTATACATGTGGTACTGTTGGGAGCAAGTCAACTTTTATTCAGCTCTGCCAGTTGTCCATGATAACTTCCAAACTCTGTCTAAAAGCTATCTAATGAAGAATCAGCTGTTGATAAGAATGAGATTTGAAAAAAAGACAGTATTGCTAATACTTCATTACAACTTCTACATAATGGACTTAAGCATCACTCTTAACTCTAACAGTACAGCTTCATAGTGACTGTATTCTGTATTACATTCTAGAGTCAACTAGGGAAACTATCTTATATTCAAAATAGCCTTCTCTTTAGTAGCTTTACAACAGCTATCACTTCAAGCAAGCATAGAATCATGATACACTTAAACGTATTTGAAATACTAATCACCTTGTTCAGCTTATTATTTAACAACTTGCCAAAACACAAAACTGGTCTGTGTTATGTTTTGAGGTGGTTTACAGCTTATTCAAAACAAACACACCAAAACTTCAAAGTGAGCAAAATACTTGTCGAGATACTGACTACTGCCAAGATATTCCTCATATCCAGTTTGAAAAAGCTTGCTGACAAAACATGGCAAAAACAGTCATTCTGATCTACATGTAGTTTGTTGATTCTATGTAAATGTGACAAGGCATTCATTTCATCATTATATCTTATACATTGGAGCGAGCAAGTTTACATTTTGTTTCTCATGTCTCATAAAACAACAAAATGGGCTTAACTTATTCTACATCAAATTTTGCGATGAGAGATTCATAAAGTTTTTTTTGGCACAATTACATTTGTCAAAGGTGTGAAATGTTATTTACAACCCAAGACAGTTTGTTCTCTACCTTACGTACTACTCAACTTAACTACATTTCAATTGATTTATCTGTTCATCTCAACTTTAAAGTGGCTCTTATCAAGTTTCGATTTGGAAAAAAACAAACCAACAATACATATCAATGCAAAGAAAAGAAAATGACAACTACAGTCAAACCTGGATTAGCGGCCATCTCTGCAGACAAGCTAAATATATTACATTTTAGGCATAAGGCAAAAGGTTCATATATATACATTAACTATTCGATTTCTTCTGCCTAATACCTTATACCTAAATATACATTAAGTGAACAGGTAGGTCCTCCAAAGAATGGAAAGACAGGAATTCTGTCATTGCTCTCTTGCCTAGATTATTCCAAGAATTCGTTTCTCCGATCTCTTGAATTGAGCAAGTATCAAGAAATCAAAACTGCATGCAGTAGACTACATTCATTTTCCATAATTTATATTGCCAGGGAAACTTAAACACAATATAACTCTTTAAAGCTCTCAGCATTCACAATGCATTCTATTCAGTTATAGACTTTGTTGGAGGGACCTTAACGTCTTGCCCTGCTTGCATGGAAGACCTTTAATTTCCTTCATCACACCTTTGGAATGGTTTCCCTTTCGTCATCCTCATCCATCCTGAAGGCCTGGTTGTAGTGTGCAACACCACTGGGAAAAACAAAAAAGAAGAAGCATTTGGATTTTTTTAGTTAAGAAATTGGTCGAAAAATATCGTCAGCTCATCAGTTCACTGGCTTTTTCTTTGTACTTTAGGGTGTGAACTCTACATGGCCCCATGGATATGGGACACCTTGCGGTCCCCGGTGTATCTTTGGGCCCTGAGCCAGGCACCAGGAAGAATTTAAGAATTTAAGTCGGACTTAAGGGGGCACACCCCAGTTTATTTGGGGTTTCAAATGGAGGCGGCACACCCTGAAGTCTAGCGACCATCTCTTCCAGAATTTATCCTGAAGCAAAATACAATTGTAACTGGTTATGGGGTGAGAGGATATTCCTTCAGCTACAAGACCAACTGAGTTTCGATCCTTCAACTTCTTTAATTTTGAAAAATTATAGGGAAAAACCATTATTTTCATGTCAAAAATGATGCACAAAATCGGGCACTTTCGCTTTGGATAAAACAGATGAAGCAGATTTTTCCGGCAAGCACGACTGATACTGCCAGAAAGAGGAAAGTCTAAAGAGTAATCCAGCCAATTATGAAGAAAATTCTAGTACTACAGTTTTTTTAATCATCCAAGACGCGCGGCATTGCAACTTGGCTTAACACAGCGCTTCAGAGGTCAAGGTCATCGGCCTGTTTACATTCAGGCGTAGGAATATCCCGGAAGTAAGGCGCGGACCAAAACACAATTTGCACCCAAAACACACCATTTCCTACGCTTTTCAGCCATGTAACCGTTTAATGTCATTTCGCAGGAAACAATGAGAAATCTCAACTCAAACATAGACCCTCGGAAGCCTTTCGTCACTTTTTTGTCGCGCACTACCACGGACCCCGGTGGCGGAAGAACTGGGGTGTGCACCGTTAAAATGAACCAAGGAACTAATAGATGCAATGATCTATCCGTGGGGAACACCAAGGGGTATCCCCACCCACCACCCCCGGTATCCGGCAGTCCACCGGGACAAATTTGTGGCTTCGGAGCCCGGCCGGGGATACATCCCTGATGGGGACCGGTGCAAATGGGACCTAAGCATAAGTTTGTAACACTAGTTGATACATGTCACTCACTTTTGTCTGTTACTAAGGGAGTTGCGGTACGACACGTCCCCGCTGCCGGGCATGGCCTGGACACTCATACTCCTCCCACCGTTCCTTGGTTTCTTCCTGAAGGACGGGCGCTGTCGGGGAAAAAGCTGATTGTTACAACTCTGAACAAGATTGTTCCTAATACTACAAAATCAGAAGGCAGTCTCTGTTTCCTTTAGTGTTTTATCAGTTTCAACCATTATAAAATAAAAATGTCATGATCATTTTTTGGGATATTAGATGCTGAACTTTTTCATATTTCATCAACATTGCAAAGATTATATAATGTTCACTTCCTTAAACCTCTATTACGAAAACAGCAGTGAATTTAAAGCAATCTTAGTAAACTACCATTACTGGTAAATGCAGCATCCATAATCAGTCAGATATGCACACTTCAGATATCCTGACACTCTTCATAAGGCCTTGAGAATACCGTTTTTGTTTTACTGTGGTGGAACAAGGAGGTTGAAAAGGGTAACCTCCTTGAGTGGAACTACGAGAGTTGACATTATAATAGTTTGAAACAAGATCTGATATTCGTCCATCGGATGTCGATGAAGACCTTGACCTCGGGAATCTTCGGAATCAGTTGCCACCCACGTACCAAATATCACAATCTATCTAATAGGTATTCTCATGTTCTGGTGGTCCTCTACTAACACAAACACACTCACATACAAACACACAAACGCTACCAAAAATATAACCTCCTTGGCAAAGGTAAAAGACGAACACACACCCGTGTGGGGTAGGGTATCCGAGCGGTGTGGTGCATCAGGGTAAGGCCGCGGTGGAACAACATGGCCAGGAACTGGACGGCCTGGATGACACCAAAGCACAGCGCCGTTGCCAGGCCGATGGGATTGGAACCCAGGATGGCCAGTTCAGACTGTTGCGTGAGGACGAGAATGAGGGTCAGCCAGATGGCATTGGCGACAGCAAACACCATCAGCCAACCATTCCGCAGATCCACAAGGGCTTGCTGGATAAAGAAAGAATTGCTTATGGTCATAGAGTTTGCCCCAACATTTGGTGACTTACAATTGGTCTGATGGATGTCTTGCATGGGTCATGGTCTTGATTTTATGCATGAATTCTGCATGCCTTTCTATCACACTTTAAACATCTTATTTCATTTTAAAGATGAAAAATGACACTACTTCTAATCAAAACATTAATCTTTGCAAACTCAAGCCCAAAGGCTAATTGCAAGAGAACAAACTGATGTGACAAAGTTAAAACAAAATGTAAGAATGTTTACCTTAGATACGACATGATGATAAAAAAAGGTTTAAAAAAATGTATGAGTGTTTACTTGAAAACAAACTGACACGACAACATAAAAAGGTAAAAACAAAATGTATGAATGTTTTTATGAGAACAAACTGACATGACAGCATAAAAAGGTAAAACAAGATGTATGAGTGTTTACTTCAGATGTTTGAATTAATCGATACACTGTACACATCTCACCTTGAGTTCGTCCACCTCGTTGAAGGTGGTGAGTTCTGGATCCAGACACTGCGCCCGGAGCGCCTCCCAGAACAGCGCCTCGTTCAGTCGGGTCGACGCGGCCTCCAACATGACGGTGGTGTTCAGCTGGTCCACGATGTACCGCACCCTCTCAATGTCAGCCTCACCTGGAGATTACATCATTTTATAACACCAGAACATTAATCTCACGTCCTGTTTGTGATTATACCAGTTACAACAGATTATAACAGTTTTGTCACACACATGAATGTGTTTTTTGAATGATATGTAACTACTTTGATGTCCCTGATGTACTGCACCCTCTCAATGTCAGCCTCACCTGAAGATTACATCATTTTATTCAGATTCTCAGAACTTTTTGACAGATGAGCAAGCAAACAGGTATTTGCTGGTGGTTTCGGCAACCTGTTTGCCTGGCCTGCACATGACTTTGTAACTACTAGTACATTGGTCCACAATGTACCGCACCCTCTCAATGTCAGTCTCCCTTGAAGATTTAAGATCATTTAATAACACCAGAATATAACCTCATGTCCTGTAATTGTCATTATGCCTCTACCAATCATAGCATAACAGTTTTGGTGACATTGGTTTTTTTTAATGATATGTATGTAACTACATTGGTCCATAATGTACCACACAATCTCAATATCAGCCTCCCTTGCAAGATTAGACGTCAATTTATGAACCCGACATCCATGCTTTCATCCAGGCATGTGTCCTTGCGTACTTTGGACGCACAGGTCTAAAAATGAATAGTCAACAACAAACTACACAATAGAAATACAAAATCTTAAAATTCTACTTAGTACAATACTTACGAGGCTAATAAATTATTTAAGTATTTGAGCTGATAATGATATATAATGGCAACTTGCAAGAATTCTGAATTATACTCTTTATAATTATCTTTTCTTTTTAGGGACATCAAGTCGACAGGTGTCAGTTTCAAATTGCAATACATGCTCAAAATACTGCAGTTTGAAACCTCTGTCCGAATAAAACTTACGGTCATTTGGGTTTCTCATGTTCTTCA
Organism: Branchiostoma floridae; assembly: GCF_000003815.2. Taxonomy (NCBI): domain Eukaryota; kingdom Metazoa; phylum Chordata; class Leptocardii; order Amphioxiformes; family Branchiostomatidae; genus Branchiostoma; species Branchiostoma floridae. The sequence continues at coordinate 6,743,287 of NC_049993.1, read as the reverse complement.
GAGAATTCATGATGCGCTTGACATGGGCTGAAAAATGAAAACATAAAATGAGTCATTCCACAATCTGTTAATCACAACACATCAAATAGTCCGAGTTAAAAAAAAACCCACAAACTTCCACTGTCCATGGACCCCTAGGCAGTCATTTCCCACAAAGTATGTGGCCATTCACCTCTTAAAGTTAAAGACAGTCAATCGATTAAGAAAATAGTAGCTCAGGATCCACTGTCACTGTGGAAACCGGTCACAACAGCCTCTAACATCATGGTAACCAGCAGTTCCCAGTCTGTTACTATCTACAGTTAGCATAAACAATTGTACACATGTATGCTGAAATCAACAGAATGAAATCGACAGATGTAGGAAATTTTTCTGAGACTGAAGTGTAGGTCATCAAGCCCCTAGGGGCCTGACCAGGGGAAGAACTGCTAGAAGCGTGTTCTAGTCAGAATAGACATCAGTGAATCAATCAACCATACAATGGAGGAACAATGTCATTCCATGACTCACCTTTCTTCGTGATGCAGTACCTCTCGTTGAGTTCGGTCACTTTCATGGACTTGATGATAGCAAGGTCCCACTTGGTCACCACATCTCGCTCCAGAAAGTTCTGCAAGTACTCCGACAGACCGATGGACTTCAGCCACTCACGGGTGCTTTCCTGGGCGTTGGGAAAAGGGTAGGGAAGGTAGTCTCATTCAGATTCTCCTGTCAATTTTTCAAACAGGCACTTGCTGGTGGGTTCGGCAACCTGTTTGCCTGACCTGCACATGACTTTTTATGGTAAAGGAGGTGTGTGCAATTCCTTCTCCACCCCCTTGTCTACTGGCGCCCTATGTCTCACAGGGGCAAGAACTCATTGGTAGTCACATTATAGCCTTTTTAACTCTGTACCTCTCCAACCAAAGTCAAATACCCACTTTTACATTTGGGTGGAGTGAGGAAAGTCGTGTTACTGGTAGGTGCCTTTCCCAAGAGCACAATTAAGATCAGAAGCATGACAAGATTTGAACCCACTTGTCAGGACCTCCAAGCTTCTGGGCCAAACACCCTATAGTTACGCCCCACAACAGGAAAGTCCAACCAATTTTAATTGATTCATAAATGGTGCACCAACCTAACACATTCCTAGCTATTACCGATTGCGATCTCTGTGGACACCAGAGGCTTTGGTCACAATCCCTGAATTGATACTTTACTGGTCTGACCAATCTGGAAGTCAGACAAAACTTAATGACTATGTCAATTAAACTTACCGGTACTTTGTAATCTGCAATGTACTCTGGGATTTTCTTGATTTCACGCATCAGCTTCTCGCGGTAGAAACTGTACGAATCTCCCATGCCGATGTCGATCAAGTCCTGAAATCAGTTGAAGTGCAGACAATATTGTTTGTCAGATCAAAGTCAAAGTGCTGAGTGAAGACCCCAAAACTCACAGATTTACACAATTAGAGGGTTATGTTTTTGGTGCTGCTTGTCTGTCTTTGTGAGTCTGTGAACAGATCCATATGATATTTGGCAGGTGGGTAAGGATCAGGAAATATAATGGGCCCCCTAGCGGCTATCTAAAGTACTGCGGTGGGACTTTCAACTTAGCCTGATTACCATGCTCCATAGTAAATGCTGGTTCACTACTTTTGTTTACTAACACCTGGTACTTTCGCTTGCTTACCGCGGGTGTTAGCAAGCAAAAGTAGTGAGCCAGCAGTTACCACGGAGGATGGTACGCAGGCTACTTTCAACTTCGATATCCAGTAGAACAATGAAAATGCTGTCACAGTGATGAATGGTAAACAGACAACAGATTTTGCATCTAAACAATGCTCAATGATGCAGCCAAAGACAGTTAAAAGCATTCCTACCTCATTCTTCATGCCAGAAATAAAACTGGTGTCATCGTAGCCATGAGTGGTAAAGAACTCTTCCAAGTCGTCCTGAAGAAGTCAAAATGTTGGCATTCATCGTCATTGTGTAATGATTTATCAATTTTAATTTTTTAGCACAGTCAACACATTTAAACATCAAGCTGAATGAATAGTGAGTTATAGCAAGTTTACAGCAATTTTCCAACATGATAAAAATCTTGCTGTATCTTTGGTAGTAACACAATGGCGAAGGCAAAACAGATTTTCAGCAAGTTGTGGACTTAATTAACACAGCAAAAATACTCAAATTTACATTAGACATGCTATTGCAAAATGTACTTAGTTGCTAATTGTTAGAATATGCAGTACAACTTTGCACCAATGTGTGTAGTTGGGTAATAAAACTTTCTCTGATAAATTGTACACAATGTAGTTACGAAAGTTACTCTAAAATCATATCCAGTTGCTTATTAATGTAACTGCTATTTGCCATATCTCATTATTACCTGGGCGTCTAACCTTCATTGATTTACACATGTTTTCCAAGACGTAAATTTGAACAATATATTTAGACTTTTATACCTTATGTGTCATCTTCCATTGCGGGAAGTACCTCTCCAGCCAACCACGCACGGGTAAAATGGAGTCTTTCTGGCTGTAGTACTGCGAATATCTCCTGGTTGGACGGCGAGCAATGCGTCGGGCAGACGGGCCACGAACCACTTGTCCCGCTTCAACCCAAGGAGTTTTCTTCCTCATCATAGGTTTTGTTGGTCGATCTAACAGAAAACAGCCATTTCCAGATGTTTAGAAGATTCTGTTTGATTTCTTTCAAAGTATAATACCATTTGTATGGGGAAGTATTGCATATTTGTTTGCTTATTTGGGTTTATTCAGTTTAGGCTTTATCTATGATAACAGTGGAAGGGGAAACAAAACTGATGCTGGCAATCTTTACATCCCTCTGTCTCCTCACAGATATAAATAACATCAATCATCATATTAAAAGATATTGTTTTACACTTAGACATAAATAAACAACAGAAGCATCTAAAGAACAAAAGTACACTGTCTAATACTAATTCTAGACATTTAAGATGAGGTCCCTCAAGATTTAAATGAAGATATCTCCTACCCTCATCATGACCATCATCTGGTGTGGCAAACCCGACACTTTTCGGTTGTTTCGAACGTTCCTCCACCGTTATCTCATCAGCATCAACTGTTGGCTTTGCATCCTCCTTACTCTCAGTCTCTCCATCCTTCGCTCCCTCTGCCTCCTCCTCATCCACAGTTTCCTCCTCCCCATCTGACTGGGAGGCAGCGGTGCTGTCCACACTCACGCGCTCAGACGTCGGGACACGCTGGTAGCCACCTCCCGGTCGGCACCATGGGCAGCAGCTGTCGGAGCAGAATTGCACAAAAATGTACACTGTCACCGGTGGAAGCAGGTATGGTGTTTATCTATTTAGAGTATTTGAATTCATCACAAAGTGATGGGGAGGGCAAAACAGGTCCAAAAGACCTTTATCAGTTGCCCTTCCTCACATAAAGGTAACATCAACAACGTACGGTACAATAAATAACATTTGATTAACAGCATATGAAATATGACATATACAAAATACGAAGACGTAATCTGGATAGTACTAACATACCTGATTGACTGACTTAGTGCAGCCTTAAAGCTACATTAAGAACTACACCCACAAGAAGTGGACCAAGTACAAGGAAGATCGGATTGAATCTGACTGTAGTACAAACTGAATCTGTTATTGGCAGAGTTGAATAATTTGCCTTGCATTCAGTAAATCTTGAGTTTGATCCCTACAGGAGTCATACCAAAGGCTTTATAAATGATACACTCTGCTTTCTCTGCTTAGTACTCAGCATTTGAGGAAGACTATGGGAGTTGAACACACACACCACTACCAGTGAACTAGCCCCCTGCTGTAGTGACTGCACACAAGTTGTGTGGCCCAGGGCGCCAAAAATGAAGATGGGCAACACCCTACATGTATGCATCATCTGTTTCGAGAAGGACTTTTAAGTTAACCTTTTAATACATACACTGTCAGTCTTAACATTGTATCCAGTCTAGCGATTGTTTCAATAACTAGGCATGAGATGATCATTATAGATTCAATCTTACCTGGTACAAAGATGGCGAAGTTTGTCCATCAAGTTGTCGAACCAGCTTCCCCCACCTCCTCCCCCTGGCTTGAAGGTTTTCTGTTCACGTGTTCCTAAACCATGAAAGAGAAATAAAGAAATGTGTTTTATGTGCATGTTACATATACATGTGTGTATTATACATTACATGTACATGTAATGTAATATCCTGACTCCATTACTGTCTGTTTGTTTGTATTGCATATCTGTTAAACCGCCATTTGGCATAACACACCAGGTTTGTACTGAAGAGTACAAGCTTAAAGTATCCGGACATACTTAAATGATCCACTCACACCAGGAAGGACCCTTGCTCGTTTTGATAAGTGTGGTCACTGTGACCAGTGGGTTCTTTTATGTTCTTGAGGTGTACCTATCCTCAAACATGGGATCTAAAACATGGGACTGAAAACGAAGGAATCCTCACCCCATGATCTGTCAGTCATGTTACAGATGCTGTAGATCATCAGAATCAGGTATCCTCCAGGCAGGCAGAACAGGTACCTACAGGTATTACACATTATGGTCATATCAGACAAGCCAATGAACTGAATCAAAGCAATGCTACAGGACAGATTTCAGTTATCATATCTAGTAGTCAGACTGTCTGTGTTGGACTAAATGTGTGTTTGGTTTACCAAATGCCGTGCAGCACGCAGTAGAACTCATAGGGATGGACAAGAGCCGTCACGATGAAGATCCCGATGAGACAAAGGAAGTAGAGGACGGTGATGTTGGCTGGAATGTCCACCGTAAAGTCAAAGCCACTGGCTGTAGGGAAAACAGGAATCAGGTACACTGATGAAGGGTACGTAGACATTCAGATAATAAGATATAGAGAAGAAAGGCTACGCAAGATGTTGTAAATGGTCCGACTGCCTCAGATAGCATCCATTATCTTTCATCAGTGACTGAGGAAAGTCTCAGAGGTCCAACCCAAGTGTTCGTGGTTGTTTTGATTTTGCGGTAGTGCTATAGTCACACTTCATACTTCTTGATAAATATGGCTATTCAATTTTTTTTTTAAATTGGGTCTGTGTTCAATTTGTGCTTTGTACGTATGTATGAGCCTTTACTGTAATAGGGTCTCCTACATCATAATACCTTACAAATGTAGTATTTTGTACCTACATTATACAAGTTCACGTAGCACCTAGACAATGGGAGAGAAGACGGAACAAAAATGTTTGCAGTGGCTTTGAGATGGCGGTAAAGTGGTCGCCAAGAAATCTGTGCACATTAAGTCACCGCAAACATTTCAGTCTGCATTTACAGTACTCAGTAGCACTCATAACTTACGTCGTCTGCATCGATAGAAGACCTCCAGGTACACCGAGGAACAATCAGGAGCTGGGGGGTCCGTAGGTTTGGGAGGAGGTGTAGTAGGTTTGGGTGGAGGTGGTGCAGAACCAGTTGATACCGCTATGGCAAGGGTGGGCCCAACTGCAGTACTAGATGACACAGTACTGCCTGCCTTGAACTCTGGAATGTTTCTTTTCCACCGCTCACGACGCGACACTTGGGAGGAATTATTGTCGGCACTCATCTTAAGACCCTCCAGTCTTCTGTCCCACCACTTTTGCATGGACACATTTGCAGGGAAGAATTCGGAGGATGCGATCAGGTTGCAAAGTTGCTTTCCTTGACAGTTGAAACCATCTTCGCCACTGAAAAAAAAAATTAAGGCTTGTTACCCATAGATTAACCTGTTATCTACATTAATTTGGAGCCACATGCACTGCAAAATAAAGGTATTCATTTGTTCATTTGCTCATTTATTGATCCATCCATCCATCCCAAACTACCTCCCTCCCTCCCTCCATCCATCCATAGCCACACCCACCCATCCATCCAACCCCACCCACAGACCCACCCATCCATCCATCCATCCATCCATCCATCCATCCATCCATCCATCCATCCATCCATCCATCCATCCATCCATCCTTCCTTTCATCTATACAACCAAATCCTTCCATACATGAATCCATCCATACATCCATCCATCCATCCATCCATCCAGCAACCAACCAACCAAACAACCAACCAAACAACCATCCACTAACCCACATGCCCATTCATCCTGTTGTTTTGTCTGAAAAAATCTGTATGTCTAATTTGCGAATGATTAAGATTAGGTTATATAACACCATGGTCAGGAGAAAAGCATAGGTATGGCAGTTGAAGGGAAAAAATGCAGCTGGCTCGAACCCTGTACTGCAACCTAAACTTACGCTAGAACACCCATGGCCAGGCTCGGGGGGTATGCCTCAGCAAAGTACTCTGGGCATAAAGTAGGGCTCCAGATGGTGGAGACGGGGGAGCAGACGAACGGGTCGCTGCGCCCGTAGGTGGCATTGGTGATGTTGAGTACGAGGCTGCCGGGGCACTGGAGCAGCTTGTAAGGCTCATTCGGGCAGGCGATGATGCGCTCCGGCAGACCTGGTCGGAGTCAAGGAAACTCTGATTGTTAAAAAGAAACTAAACTTCATGGCTTTAGCCTCTCACTGGGGGAATAAAAGCACTATACAATGTCATGTATTTTAGACTTGCAACCTTCCAAGCAACTGACTCTTAGCAATAGTTCAAACTTAGAAAAAGACTCCGTCCTTTTTTGTTTATGGAAGATTCATTTGCACATGCAGCAGTCTTCAGTTGGTTTTTGCTAGATCTATTCTTGCTTTTTTTTTTTGCTTAACAAAGTTCCCCGGTGCATACTATTTTCAAATACATCTAGTATATTTATTCTTATCCAAAAAATTTCTTTCAAATCAAACATGTACTATATGTTCAAGTCCAAACATTGGGTTATCCCAAAAATTACAATCACTGAGCCCTTTCTTTATATGTACATGTACTGTCAACTGAGTTGCCCAGTACTCACCACTGGCTGAGGAGTTGGTGATGAAGGCCACCACAATCTGTTTGGCTGTTCCTATGGCAACCACCGTCATGACGAGGGCATAGATTAGGGTCAGACCCTTGGCGAGCTGTGGAAGACAGGTGTAATTTTATGAACAATGCCCCACGGTGTAATGGACCATATAATCTGTACATATTGGCCAATGTTCATTTTATAACCATTATTTATTTTTTGATATATTCATTAAATTTTATGAGGCACTGGCTAGTTTCCATACAGCATCCAGTGTGTCAGAGCTCCTCGTTATTTTTTGGCAATGGCTCAGGGGCGGAAGCCTTTTTTACTGAGCTTGTGTGTAATGGATCACATAGTCTGCTCAGTGGAGCATGTCCCAGTTGCCAAAGTGGTAACGCAAACCCGCTGCTTGGCCATCTGGATCAAATTCTGTGGATGCGCGGGCTGGAGTTGAGTTCTAAGGTCGGCCCCAGCTCGAACATGTTGTAAGAGATTGCATTTGTGATTTCGGATGGTGACGCAAAGCCCGTGGACCCTCGTATGTAATCTCCAACCAGATCCATGGTGGCGTAATGTATAGTATCAAACTTCAAGCAAATCCTTCATATGTACTGTTATGTCAACTGAGTTGCCCAGTACAGTGCCATAAGATAGTATCAAAGCTGGCCAGGAAGTATAGCCGGCTAAGGGAGTCAAACGGGCACCAGTAAGTTTGATTCTATACATTACGCCAACATGGATCTGGTTGGAGATTACCTCGTATGAGGGAGGTTCAGGCATAAGCCTCAAGTGTCAAACCTCTGAACATAAAAGAACCCAACACACTTATCGAAAAAAGAGGAGGGACCCAGTGTGCTTGGCAGAACACACAAGTAAGAGCAAAGCTGCATCGCATTACTACTAGCTACTTGAAAAAGTACTTTGCTTCATGACAATTGATGATAAGAGAATACATTGTGTCTTCAGACTTTACCAGTAGTTGGAAGGACTGTGATGTGTTGAGGCAGCACCAGGCGTACAGCAGACAGGCGGCCAGCTGGATGAACAGTGGAGTGTAGGTGAAGTATCCGAACACGTACTCGACACCACCTGGGGAACAGAATCATTGCGAATGCAAATTTGAAACAGAACAAAATTGAGATATCAAAATTGGAAATTCTGATGCAGTACCATAACACACCGCAAGGGGGCCTATAATCAATGCATTTCAAGGTTTTATAAAGGCCTACCCACATGCCTAATATCAAAACAATGCATCCAGGCTTTATCTAGTTTAATAATCTTGCCAACAGACATGTCCGTCAGAAACACATAGTTAAATGGACGCTAATTAGACACAAAAGATCCATCAGCTAGCAGCCAGACACACATGCGTTCCCAATTCTGTCTTTGTTTTTAAGATACTTTTATCTTTTACATATATAGTAGACAGTATTGTCAATCGCTATAGTCATAGTTTTTAAAATATGGACTAGTATTGTTGCGTTAATTGCTTTGTTATTGTTGCTATACATTGTACCATGTACAACTGTCGAGCAATAAAGTTCATTCATTAGATTGTAATGAAAACAATAACAGAATGAACAGAAATGCCAACCTTCATTTTGTTATGTGTTTCTGCAAGTGATGATTTTTAAATAAGATATTTCAAAAAGAGAAAAAAGAGATTGTGAGGGTTACCTGAGACGATGAGGATGCAAGTGGCTGGACCAATGAGAGTGGAGAAGAGCAGACAGGCCTGGTACAAGATGAAGAAAACGGAGACGTTCTGGTTCTTCATCCGTCCCTCGCCCCATGTACGGATCAGCAGCACCTAACAACACAGGGAAAAAAACCCATCAGTACAGCCTGTTTCAGTATGAATTCATTAATTTTTGGATTCAAAATGAATCATCTTTATTCAAAATTGAGACAAATTCATAATAGTTGTTCAAAATTCCCTTTTCGTGATAAATTCTTCGGTTTCATTCGACCTGGCATTCACTTCCTACCCGGATCTTGAAAAGTTTATTCTTCGATATTTTCACTAATCTTATGGGGCATTGGCTAGTTTCCATACAGCATCCAGTGTGTGAGCTTCTGCTTAATTTTTTGGCAATCTCTCAGGAGCGGAAGCCTTTTTTTACTGAGCTTGTAACTGGATTGTTACTGAAGATGGGAGTTCTCACACCTATTGGACTTATGACATTTTGGACATGCTAGAGGGATGTCAAGAGAAGAAGACTGGATTGTGTCAGACACAAATGAATTTGTATACAGAATTGTATAGATAAAACTTAACTGACCAAGTTGGCGAGGGTAGATGGGGTCCACCTGCGCCGCTGCTTAAAGAACTCATCAAACTCCTCGGGACAGTAGGTGGTGTCCTCAGCCACGGCCGTGTACCGCAGCAGCCAGCCGCGCTCAACCTGGGTAGGAAACAACAAAAGGTCGGTTAAAGCAGGCCAGCACACTCACTTACTCTCCGATCATTGTCAGTTGCTCCCAGTCAGGCTAGGGTTATATTAGATGTGCTTGCCCGTATATGTGAGGGCTTGGTAAAAGCTCTATCTTAAGTGTTGCAGCCTGTATCTTTACTAGACTTTAGGGTTGGTCATCTTCTAATATATGTAAGAGCAATGTTTTTTGATAGCTGGGGAGTGCCAAACACACCAGGTTACCCCAAGTATGTGTGCTGGCTTTATTAACACCTTTTGCAGGTTTACAGGTTTAGTAACTTCTGAAGCTTTAAGGACTATTGACCAATTAGACTTTATGTCTCCTCGAAAGAGGTTGAAGATGTCAATATATCATAGATACTGACTTGAGGTCACTGTACTTGAGTTTAGCCTAGAATGAAAATGTTTTGAATAGACTGTCATGATCAAGGCATATACACACACACACTCACTATCCGGTTTAGCGTCCGTTGTACCATCTAGCAAGGGTTGAACGTTTTGCGAAGTTGTTTCGGTCTAATTTATTTTGAAATCTTTTTCGAAGGTTATGCGAGCCTCACCAGAAGAGTACAGAACCAACGATCCTCCCCCATGTCCTTGGTCAGAAACTCGTCAGCCTTGTCGACTTTCGAGGCGTAGGTTTTCACGGCCTCGCGTACGGCTTTGGCACGGTAGACACTGAAGCAGCCCGGGCAGCACAGAACGGTGCCCAGGGTGTCGTTGGCAGTCTAAAAAACATCAAAACATAGATATTATATCTATTAGATGACAAGCAACCTAAACATTCTATGTTTCACTTTTTGTTTTGGCAGGTCTTAATCCTAGATTCTGTTCATGTGACATGTAACGATAGTTCACCTTTTTCTGTTTGGTAACCTATATCCTTGCTTTTAAAAACAGGGTATTTAGGCACATCAAATCGATGGGTGGTAGTTTTAAACTGCAATATCCTGAAAATATTGTAATTTGAAACTAACGTCCGTCAACGTGATATCCCGAAATACCCTGTTTTTAAAAGCAACGGATATAGGTTACCCAACGGATAAAGGTGAACTAGCGTTACCTTAAGATCCACTGTCTTGGTGGCAGGAAAATGATTAATGTCAGAACTTATCAATAAGCTGATGCATGTTGTGTAATTCTTGATTTATTACAGGTAACTTACATTTAGCCACTGTTTAGCGAAGTGGTCACTATTCTACTACTGAAATTTCATTATCAACTGTGTTGAGACCGGCTGGAACTCTCTTGCCACTGCTAAAATTGAATCCCATTTCCCCAAACTCCTAAAATTACTGAGTCAGACTGAGATATGAAATGGATCTAAAGTTACAGTTAGCATCGCACCTTTTGAAACCAGTGGCCGATAGCGTAGTCGAAGATCTGGTACCACACCATTGGTCCAGACCCTGTGGGATGGGTACGTCCACACACCGCACCGACGGCGGGGTCTCGGGTTATCACGTCAAGTAGAGCGTTGGCGTCCTTTGCCGCAAACTTGACGTCGGCGTCCGTGCAGAGGATGTAGCTGTCACGGTCCCTCTCTGGGATAAGTGCACAGAAAAGGTAATCAGAGATAGCAGACTTTATTCCTTATACATACTGATTTGTGACACTTCCTATCCAGTGCTCAAAATACCCAGTGGCACTTGCAAACTTGCAAATGCAACCAGGTTTTGCTTGGCGTAACTTGACTTTAAACCCAGTGTGCAACCAGAAATTATGCTTTTCCCCCACTTACGTGCATTATAAAGCTCTTTTTTTCATGTCTAAATAAGATAAAACATACGTAGCTGTATGTAACTGGAAGAAAAGAAAATGGATAAGTATATAGCTGATTTGAAGAAAATAATAGCTTGGAAGTGGGGCAACCTGAAATGTTGATGGCGCAACCTAGCTTTTAACTGACAGGTTGCCATCTGAGCAACCTGGCTGAAAAAAAGTATTTCGAGTACTTAACACTAGCACTCCAACAGACAAAAAGGTAAAGATCCATTGCACAAATTGGGAACTCTAGAAACACACACTCAAACAAAACAAAAAATAAAATTTCGCAGAATTTTTCATTGACATGCCTTCATTGCTGTAACCGAGGATTTCCGCACGCAGAGCCAACTGTCCATGGACAGCATCTGGTTCAATGCGGATGTAGCGGGCAGTAACTGGAGTTGGAAACAGCCGGGTGACCGTACTCTTGTTGTCTACATTCCCCTCAAATATCTGTGGAAGTGCAAAGTGTTAAGCTTGATTAGAAAAGTATTTGAAGCAGTGAAGGGTCATACATGTAGAGGGACCAAAGGAGTCTGACACAAACCATATTTGCAGGTGGGGTTTGGTCATACATGTCCATAAGCTACAATCACATTGAATTTTATATCTTTTGGACTGTTGTAAAATAATGTAACACCTGACAAAATTCAAGGTGTTAAAAATAGTCTGATGAGCTATGTACGAATGCAGACAATAGATAAGAATGGGTCATTATGACAAGATAATTTGACAACCTTAAACAGAATCTTCTCTTACTTATCAACATGATGTTAAATCTTAGGTTAAAAAGTTTTCCGGCAGATCCATCTTGGTGACTTACGAACTCGTTTTTAAAAGTCTGTTTTCATGAAGTTTTAGAAGTCTGTCTAAATCTTAAGCCTTTCAATAGCAGTCTTTGAACAGGTAAGGCCACGCCAACACAACACATTTGTAATAGATCCTCGAAAAATCGCATTTTAACTAGAAAGTATTGTTATAATTCTATCAATGATCCATTGTATTAAAATGTCTTTTGCATTTGTTATTGTAATGTCCGCGCAATTCAGCCTCCCAGGCTGCCAGGAGGACTGTTATACGTATTGCTTGCATGATAAATCAGTCTACACCAGCAGGGATTGAAATACTTTTTTTTGCTACATGCAAAATTGCAAGTTGGTAAAAATTTTACGTGCAATTTGAAAAATGTACATGCAAAATACAACTAGGCGGCGATCGCGATAAGGATCACTAGCTTGAATCGGTGAATTTTGATTACATCTAGTGAAGCTACCCGAGAAAGTTACCAGCAAAAACAAGGAAGGAAAAAGACAGACGTCCACTGTCTAGGAGTAGGGTGTCTAATTCCTCAGTATTTTTACTATAGGCCAGGTATTTTCAACATGCAAGATTGCAAGTTCAGAATATTTCTACGTGCAAATATAAAAAAATTATGTGCAAATTGCAAGTTAAGAATGTGTATTTCGAACCCTGACCAGTATACACATCTATGATGAGGATCTGATAAGCAGTGAGTTCTCACCATGTCTCTCCCCGTGTTGTCCTTGCAGTACTCCCACATACTCTCCTTGTCCGTCCTGTAGGCCACCTTGTACTTCTTCACCCATTCGTTGTCATTCGGGTTTCCCTGGGTAGACGCTCCGGTAACCACTGTCTCCTCACCTAGAAATAATCAACAGACCACAATGTTGTGATTTTTCTTTCCTTTTTTTCAATCACGTGTACAATTGATATTTGGTTGCTTATTGGGGCACATCAAATTCCCTCCCTTAAAATTTGGAGGTACATACGTGTGTCTACCTTTAAAAAGCTTGATGAAAATTCTATTAACTGCGTACTTACGTGACTAATGAATCTCTTCAACGTTAAACTTTTTTGTTTTATTTTCTCATATATGCTGCAGTACTGAACTGAAACTAGGTCCTTGTTAATGACTCATTTGTATCAACCTTGTATTGACATTGTCTTAAACATACTTCTGTTTCCTCTTAGACTACCTAAAAATCATTTTCACCTCCTTTACATATCATTCATAGTTGGGGTATAAAACCAGCTTTTCAACAATTGTTCTCTGAATCACTGATGAAAAGTAGAGGATGCTACCTGAAACGTCTGACCGTTTAAAAAGTCATACTGTTGCTTGTCAGAGTAACACTAGTTCACCTTTATTTGCGAGGTAACCTATATACGTTGTATCAAAAAACGGTATTTAGGAATATCAAGTCGATGGTAGGTGGTTTCAAATTGCATTATATTTTCAAAATATTGCAGTTTGAAACCATCGTCCATCAACTTGATATCCCTAAATACCCTCGTTTTAAATACAACGGATATAGGTCACCCCGCGAATAAAGGTGAACTAGTGTTACCTGATATTTGGTATGTCTGTGAAATTACTGAACTTAGAAAAGATTATGAAAAAGTAGAGTAATGTTATTATTGATGAATGTCTTTCCCACCAAGGTCCACCTCCAGAAACTGCTGTGTTGGGCTGGTGTTAGACTCAGTTCTCCAGCAGTCGGAGCCGTTCAGACGGGCACACTTAGCCTGGTGGTCCCTGCCTTCACTACTGGCCAGGATATCCCTGTCCTTCACTGCACCAGACTCCATCCCCAGGGGAGTATAGTACACTGTGTAGGGGAGGGTGAGAGGCAAATGTTACTTTCAAACATATTAAAGTCAAGACAAGACAGTCAATACTCTCTATTGCTTGTGACAATAATCCCCTTGCTTGTGAGTAGACTGCTTTTAGCCTTAACAACAATATCAAAATACATCGTCCAAATCCTATCTTTGAATAAACACAGTGACTATATTTTTGTAAAACTGAAAAATACAATTATGAAGAAATGAAAATGTTTTGGACTGATATTTCCTACCCAGGTGATCCAGTACATAGGACATGTACATGACCTGGCTCCATCGCTTCTTGTTACGGACCTGAAAACACAAGGAAGATTTTGAAATGTTAATACAAGAAGCACCAGGTTTTGTCTTGTTAGTGGTCAAAAGCAGGGATATCTACACTTCTAAAGAAAGCAAACAATATCTCACAGTTTCAACACTGTATGTCAGAGTTTAGGTTAGCGTTAGGCATATATGTTGTTTGAACATAGAGATGTCGGAATATAGAGGTATCAGAACATAGGGGTGTGGGAACATAGGGGTGTCATACATTATAAGGGTTGTTGGCACGCAGAGGTTGTTGGAACATAGGGGTGTCAAGACATAGGGGTGTCAGAACATAGGGGTGTCCAAACATGGGGATTTTAGACCATAGGTGTGTAACCCTCTCTACAAGCTTTACGATAAAATTTGGAAAAGTCAAATGTTGCCATTACGTCACCTTGCTGTTGTCCTTGAGATGGATACAGAAGCGGGTTTCCTGGAGGCTGTCGGCATTCAGCTTCAGGCGCCACTCCATCTGCAGCCCGTACGGAGTCACCCACTTCTGAGCCTCATGCAGGATGCCTTTCTTCTCTGGTGGGAGATAAATAAAGAGATGAGGATAGTGTAGCATGATTGGCAGCACTTTGGCTCAGGCCTAAGAGATCCTGGATTCAAAACCTGCCATGTCACTGATCTTGTGCCCTTCGGAAAGGCACTTTGCATAACTGTCCTCACTTTACTCAGATGAAAAATGAGTAACTAGCTTTGGCTAGGGCCGTCCCTCGGATAGGACCTTAAATGAGGTCCTGTATTTGGGGAGAGCCAAACATGGTATATATTAAGTGATCTGCAAAGAGTTAGAATTATAAGGTCTGCAGAGATGGTCATAATGAAGTAAAACGTGTGACCTGACCAACCTTTGGCTGACCCCATGGTCTTGTCGGTCAGTGACAGCAGCTGCAAGGCAAACTCCGTAGGCTGACCCTTCTGACATCCGCCGTCGAAGAAGATGTGCGACTCGTACTGGCGCTCTGGACCCTGGGCCTCCGCGATGCCCCGGATGGACTGTAACAACTGCTGCATTTCCTGTTCATTCTGGGTAATGAATGTTTGAAGGGGTTAAGAGAAGAAGAGTTTGATGATGTCCATTGTCTTATTATTTCATTGCACTTGTTTGATATGTATTGTATGATCAGTATATAGATATAGCTACTGTGATGATGTACATGTCAATTGAGAAAATCTGTTCAGTCATTCAGTCAAAAATTCATTCACTTGCTTAAGAAGAGGCACTAATGAAATTCCTGTTTTATGTTTGGAAATTTAAGAGAGATGAACTTTGGACAATTTTCAGCACATGTTCAGGAGACACACTCAAACACAGTCATACACAATATAATACAGTTCCAACATTATCAGGATACAATATAATACACAGACACACACAAACACACACACTGACACACTCCTAAACACACACATACACACATACAATCACACACAGGAGACTCTTACCTCGCGGTACATGGTGGTGCAGATGTAGACCCTGGTGTTCTTCAGGCTGCGTGTGGACCTCTCAAACAGCTCGGGGCTGGTGTCCTCGTTACGGCGGGACAGCATGAGCCACTGGTCCGGGAAGATGGTGTTGTATCCTGGCAACCAGAACAACTGGGGAAATGGAGATGTAATTAAAATAACATTATTTCACTCCACCTCTGAAGTTGGTAAACTTTTTGAAATACAAGTCCATCTCTACAATTGAATGCAACACAGAGAATTACTTCTGGACGTTTCCAGTGACATCCGCCACTAGTCTTCAGTGTCACTAGAATGCTTCTAAGAAGAGTGAATTCTATTTGAATTACCTGGATGTCATAAACGTTGGTCAACTTAGAATTAACGATAAGCTAATTTTCCCCAGGAGTTAAGATTAGGACAGGTGTTGTGATTATATGCAGGCTCAATGAAATTGTAACAGGGGCATATTGTCTAGTCTATTCAACATTAGATGGTGATGGCAGACTTCTGCTTTGCAACATGAAGGTTAGATACACATACAGACATACATGTACACCCTTAGGGTTAAATTAAGAAGTACACAATGGGCCACAGCTTAACTTTCCTTGTGCAACACTCTTTATAGCTAACTTGTATCGCATTATATGGGTAACGTTAGTTCACCTTTATCCGAAGGGTAACCTATATCCGTTGTGTATAAAAATTGGGTCTTTGGGGATCATTAAGTCGATGACAGGTAGTTTCACATTACAATATCTTGAAAATGTTGACATTTGAAACCAATGCCGTTGACCTGAAATCTCTAAATACCTAGTTTTTTTAAACATCGAATCAAGCACGGATTAAGGTGAACTAGCTTTATATATACATCTGTACATGTATATTGGGGGTATTGCAGAGTATACAGTAAAGAAACAATTAACTGCAATGCCTGCAGCTGATTTTGGAGATGCAGTGTCAATGGAGAAAAACAGGAGTACAAATTGCAAGGAGTCAAGTGGCCATCACACCTTTTCTTCCTTTTCCATGATGGTAGCAGTGCTCCTGAAGAGGTACCGCACAGAGGTGATCACCATGGCGATGTACAGGCCAATAATGACGAACAGATCCACATACCACTGCGGGCTGTAGGTCATCTCTTGGTTATCCGTTGTGGTCGATGATGTCTCGTTATTGGTTGCAAATAAACCTGCTTCACACATCATGGGAGGCATCTCCTGGCAGCATAAGAAATATTTCAGTTTACATATAACGTTACTTTGCCTTTTAAATATACCTTGCCTTTGTTTTTTTCTATACTTCTTCTTTCACGACCTGACTTCTTGACGACCAGTTAACCTCCAAACAGCATTGCACTGAAGTGTAGCAGAGCACTTAACAGAATACAATATGGTGTAATTGGGTCGCAATTAACTGTGTTGTTTTGCATCTATTGCTATATAATGTTCACATAGTATTTAGAAAGTCTGAGAATGACTGGCTAGCTGCTGACTGTTGGTCACAAATTGTTCTGTTACAGAGAGGAAAAAACACAACACCATCAAACCTTGTTTTGCATCTATTGCTATATAATGTTCACATAGTACCATAGAAGCCGCTTAATTGCACCGCCTATTTGCCAGGGAATTTCGTGCAATTATCCAGTTGGTGCAATAATGCGAAGTTGTCTTATTGGACCACACCGGTTTGGGATTTGAGAATTCCGTGTAGTTAACAGAAATGTGCGATAATCCGTTGTGCCATTAAAGGGGCATTTCACTCCAGAAGGGAGTCTTGTTTTCCAATAGATAATGTGTCAATGAATACACAATCAGCTGAAATTTGTGGAATTCTACGTGGGGCCGCGTAGCACAGTGGTAGTGTATTCGGCCCGTGACCGAGAGGTCGCCGGTTCGAATCCGCTTGCCGTGTTGCCGGTCTTGTGTCCTTGGGAAAGGCACTTTACACGACTTTCCTCACTTTACTCAAGTGAAAAATGAGTCGTCCCTCGGATAGGACGTTAAATGGAGGTCCCGTGTATGGGGAGAGCCATACCCTATGCACGTTAAAGAACCCGCCACATGTGCGAACATCCTTCCGAGCGGATCAAACCATTCCGGCCAAAATAGGGGTAGGGAATCTCCCGAGCAGCCCTCGTAACCCCTGCTTCGTCTATTGGGTCAGATAGTCCTCACTCATAGTGAGCAATTGGGCTGGTCTCAATCATGATGTTTCTGACCTAGGGCGAAGAGTTGCTGTTACAGTTACAATCATGTAACCCGTAACCTTGAGTGGCCTTCAGGCCTTGTTACGTGGTGACCATTGAGTAAAAAAAAAAAATCACCTTGGGATGAATTACGTGATGTGTATTTATAAAACAATAATGACACTCACTAAACCCATGCAGACCCTACCCATGCATTCCCTATACGCATAGACACTTTGTTTATCGTACATATTTTCGGAATAAATGACGTACGCTAAGCACACCGAGAAGGCAAATTGCTCATAAGATAGCAAAAAATACAAGAACAAGACGAGATTTCTTAGCAAACCTGAAATTAGTTTTGAAACCTTACCTAAAAGTTTTGCATTGTATTCAGCCATAGGATTAAAACAATCAGAGGGTACTTGGGGAGTTTAGTAGAAGACTGAATGCTTTTGAGGCATGTGGAGCAACTGGGTACTTTATCGTATAATGTGAAGTAGTATGCAGTTATCACTTCCTAAAATTAATATCTATCGGAAAATAACACTCCCGTGTGGAGTGGAATGCCCCTTTAACTGGCTTCTACTGTATTTAGAAAGTCTGAGAATGACTGGCTAGCTGCTGACTGTTGGTCACAAATTGTTCTGTTACAGAGAGAGAAAAACACAACACCATCAAACCTTATAAGAATTCAGTCCATAGAGTGGAAGAAGACACAATTCTTCGATGTAGGTGTACAGTGCTGTGGCTACAGGAGACAACAGGAGCGGCACGACAAAACCGATGACGTCCATCCTGATGGAGCACGCCATCCAGGCCAGCAGGTTGGCGCCGAAACCCGCCGACAGGTTCACGATGAAGGATACCAAAATACTGTTGTCTTTGGTAATGCCATCATATACCTCATAGGAGTGGAACCAGAATGTGTTTAGGTTACCTGTGTGTGTGAAAAAAAAACAGAAGCAAATACATTGTATTACATGTTATGGTATCTTTCTCTAACATACTTTTCTGGTGCAAATTTAACTATATCTACAAATTGTAGCAACATGGAAGTAACACTAGTGAACATTTTCTATTTACATAGATGACATGTTAACAGAAGTCTTAAATTTTGGGGAATTTCAGCAAAAAATATGGTCGATGCTTTGGCAATTTTGAAGGTCGGTGAGCACCAGTCAATTCACAAATTAAGTTGGCGTTTGCTTGAAGTGTGATTCAGGCTTTAAGGAAGTCAACAATCGCTGGAATCAACTTGGCCACACATGCCACTATCTCATAAGTCAGACAGAATTAAGTTAATCCAATTTTCTTCAATCAGTGACTGTTTTGTAAAGGTAAAGTACATACCTCCAAAATTTTCCATGTCTAGCAGCAAATCTTCGTCACGGGGAATGACCTAGTCTCAATCTCGCGAGAGAACACGAGACTTAAGGTCAGGCATGCGTGGATCATCTGCCCCGTCCCCCTGCCTCCTAATTAAGAATCAAGACAGAATTAAGTCCTCACCTTTCAGGAAAACGACGTACCACAGCAGAACCATCGGGAAGGTCAGGAGCAGCTTCAGCAAGTTGGTGATGATGCCACAGCGCCACCTGGCACTTTCCACAGGAAGTGGATCGATGTCCATCACTGCTTGAGTAGTTTCTGGGGCCAGCTCCTCAGGTATCTCTGCCTGGGTTCGCACTGGTGGCGCTAAGGTCGACAGTTTCCTGTAGGAATCATGTTTAACACAGCTTATCAGACCTGTTACAACTACGAAATTGAAACAATGTGAAAATGTCATGTCCCCTTATATAGTTCTGGAATCCTGAGAAAAGTAAATGAATTAACTGGAAAATTTAGCCTATAGGTGGACTTCAATAGTATGCTACAGTAACTGTGACGGATGAATGTCTTGGTTTCTTGATGGAAATAAAATGCACTTGTATATAAAAGTTATGACAAGTTCATCTTATCACAACATATGTTACTAAACGTCCGATGAAATATCATACTTATGACATTATGGCAAACCTATAATGCTAGTTCACCTTTATTCGCTGGATAACCTGTCTGAATATATCAAATCGACGGACGGTGGTTTTAAGTTGCAAATCATCTTCTAAAAATATTGCAGTTTGAAATA
The DNA here is from genome assembly GCF_000003815.2 of Branchiostoma floridae. Classification (NCBI taxonomy): domain Eukaryota; kingdom Metazoa; phylum Chordata; class Leptocardii; order Amphioxiformes; family Branchiostomatidae; genus Branchiostoma; species Branchiostoma floridae. Next base: position 6,723,442 of record NC_049993.1, on the reverse strand, counting down.
TCCCCAAATATCCTGCTTTTAAACAAACTGAATATAGGTTATTGGCGGATAAAGGTGACCGAGCGTTAATCATTCTCATGTTTACCTCATGGTGGTGCTGATACGACTCTGCCTCAAGCGGTTGTAGGTAGTCGTAGTGGGCATCCTCAGGACCATGTCCTCCTGCTGTGCCCCTGGTGCAGCCTCACTGTCCATGGGCTTGTCCTCATCATCATCATCATCCAAGGCATGGATCGTCTGCACCTCCTGGAACGTTGGCAGCCACGCGAAGGACAGGCACAGCAGTGACACAGGAATCGTAAGCTGTACTGTCCAATCTGTAAATAATTATGTAAATTAACCCTTCATTTGCATCGTTAGCATTTAATTATGTAAGGCATCTCTGAAGCTATCTACATTTCAAATATCATTAAGATCCGTCAACCCATTCCCGAGTTATTCCCCTCTAAAGGGTGATGCAACTACGCAGGCATGGAAAAATTTAAAAAGTATGCACTTCCATAAGCTGTGTCAAATGCCAGTGTCTTGTGTCTTTTATCACAATGGCATGTTTGTTAATGTTCCAATGTTGTGTGAAAAACTTTGAGACCTCCTTGGTTATCTAGGCCATAAAATGATGAAATGCTAAAATGCATAATCTTTAAGCAGATAAAACGTTAGTAGCAAAACTTGTTTGCATATTTGCTCAGCCCAGTGTTTTGTACTTTTGCCCGACTGCTACCTGTTTGGAGACCATTCCATGGAAAGATTTTGCCAGTTTCTCACACCCACCAAAGGAGCAAACAGAAAAATGTAACACAATATAACTAAGATACAAACCCTTTTTCAAGACTACAACAGGACAACATACATTTGCCTACAGAGGTGCTAAACACTTTAACTCACTACCAGCTGAAGTTCCAACCCTGAAGTTAATCAGCTCTAAAACACCATACACATTCTCAGCAGTGACCTCTGACCTCCTGATCTGTTGACTTGAACCGGATTTATGGATTATGATTTTGATTTGTCTGCCGTCTTTCATGTCTTATTTGTACTTATATGTTCCGATGTGTATGTCTATTTATTTTCTCTGTAATGTTTTTTTTTTATTTCCTTGTATGTATATGTGTAACTGGGCCCTATTGAAAAACAATTTATCAAAACTGAATAGGCGTTTGAAAATAAACAAACAAACAAAGAGATTACTACAATACATACCTTCATTTGATAATGATTCCAAATACACCACCACCACCAGTGACAAAAATGCCAGCCCCATGGACAGAGTATTACCCAGTAGGTTTCCAGCTTTCTTACACCCCTCTTTTAGCTGTTGGTTTGCAAAAAGAATACAAATTTAAGGAAGTAATCAATTGATGTACTTCAAGACGTCCTGTCATCATTGGGAACCGAGTGCTGAGAGCTGCAGTTCTACTTCTTTCCGCGTAGTGACGCCCTTGTATGGCAGTAAGCGGTCGTCCATTTGAATGAACGTTAATTAAGGTTTATCTATTATTAGTAGTAGAATTATGTTGAAGAAAATGTGATTTTCTATAGATTTTCTTTCCAGATATCAAAGCAAACAAATACGTAGTCTCTACCAGACTGACTACGCTGGCTATTTTGCCAGGGACGTTTTGCTACCAGAGGAGTTAACGTTAGTCGGGTAACATGAACCTAAGCATGGACTGACTCCTCTGGCCAATTTCCCAAATTTTTGCCGAATACTACCATCCCCGTACTGCCATAGGAAGACCTGGTGGAGGCTAGCACATTTTACTAGAGTGCAACACCAAACGAACGATGAAAATGTCTCAATATCTCCATTTTCGCGGAGATGATAACCACATCGACAATATGGGGATGATGGACGTCATGTACGTGGGTTGGTCAAAATACCCGATGAAGGCCAAAGATTACAAGTTTATTTGCAAGTTCATGCACGGAGGCTGGTAGAAACATAGGGGACATACATGTGACAATGAAAAGTTATAAACATTATTGAAGAAAGGGGCCACTCGAATTCTGGTGTCGGCTACATCTAGACCGGTTGGGTTTGACGTATTTCTTTTAAGCAGAGGAAGGCAATAATCAAAATGAATGTACTTACAGTCGTTGCGCATCCTTTTATTGCCCGGAAGTGACGTATGATCTGCACGAAGGCCGGGATGAGGAAGATGCTGTTCATAAGGACGATGCTGAGGGACCTCCGGGCGGTGGACATGACCACAACCGTGAACATCGTCAGACCGACCACCTCCAACACGGCCGTCATCACACCCTGCGAGACAAAAAGCGGGACGGGTCATCAATGAATAACCTCCACATGCCCCTGGAAATAGTAGAAATTGAGCAAATAGACAGATAACACACCAGATCATGAGTTGGTTCAATTTTGGACGAAAACTACAATTTGCGACTGCGACATACGGATCGGACCAACTCCTCTGGTTAACTGTCTAGTTGACCAATTTCTACTATTTCCAGCGACATGTGGTACCTGGTGTTAGAGGCTAATCGATAATCGTTCCCCATCATGGTTACCAGGTCTGTCTGTTTGGAGCAGATGTCATTTCTCAAAGACGCACGGTCCCATATATTTCGCTCACCATTTTTGTTTCAGTACTGGAGCATCTTCACGCATGCTTTTTTGAAGTTCTTTGTGGTAAATACAGGCACGAGGCAAACAATATATCTACTAGCGATTGGTGCTAGGTCGGGGTGAAATTTCTTTTGATGTTACGTCGTTTAAAAACGAGAAATTTTGGCTCCCGCAAGACATCGAAAGTAGCAGGAAATATGGCTGATTCATCAAAAGAATGGAAATGCACTTTGCGTCTCCGTGCCTCTCCGTTCTTAATCAAGGAAACGGTGTAATTTTGGCTTTCTTTATACCACTCCATTTGTTGCTTTTGAAATGTTTTTCTGACAATAAGTAGTAACATGAAGATGGAGCATTTATTGAGATCGCCCCACTGTGACCACAAAAAGACAAACGTACGCAATAAACGCGTTTTGAAAGGAACAAACAACAAGCTTGTGTTGAGTTATAACATGCCCAAAAAGATCGAAATACACGAGTGTTAACCGTTTTGTGCCTACCGATATCGATTAATCAAAAGGGTTCAATACTAGTAATCGACATGTTAAACGTTATGTGACATTCAAGAATCCTCTTTTCAACCTTCATTTTCCTGTCGCCATATTTTTTTGACTGAGCAACTTCTCAAAACGTTATAAAACATTTGCTATACATAACAGGCATTTACATTACAGGCATTTTGTTTTTCCAGGCTCGTTTCTATCACATTCTTGTTTCACATTTTACGGGTTTCAGATGTCATCCATAGAGTATTCATGTGACGTATTGTGATATGCAGGTACTTGTTCACTACCATGAACAGTTAAAATACAGAAGCGAAAAAAATTATCTGACGAAGATCGTAGGCTTGCTTGAGGCATTGGAGTTTGGACTTGCGACCGCTACTGTAAAGAACTAATTCGTGCAGTAACTAGGTGAGATGTGAAGTATATTCTCCAGACTGAAGATAAAAATAAGGAGTTAGATGGAAGTCCCACCCGGAAATAGTGACTTATAAAAAAGGGACAGCTGAAATAAATAATCCATTTGCGCAAGATAAGAAAAGCAAATACGCTAGTCTGTATAGAAATGTGTGCCCACAAACATTACACCAAGTACGGCATTGCTACGTGAGTCACGGGGGGTGAAATGGTCATTGTTGTCTCTACCAGCTTTGTTACACCCAAATTAGCATTCTATTGCCAATGGCATTTTTCTAGTCTGGAAATATTAAAAGCTACATTTTAGGACCACCGTCGTTTGTTCGATTACTACTTTGGAATTTGGAACAAAGGTTATATTACCTCTCCTTTGTTTTGGATATACCATCCAATAATCCAAGCTCGTATGAATGTCGTTTTCTTGAGAAATATGAAGAAAGTGACAACTGAGGTCTTGGTGGAGATGGTTATGGGATGAGGAATCTACGATTCCCCATAGACGTCTTGTATCTAGATTTGACCTATTTTACTCGGTCATCTTTCCATCATTTGTCACACGTTATGGGTTTCATTACTAGGTCTTAGATCCTTATCGGCATTTGTTCTACCATCAAAATCAAAGTCCTACAACACCCTGCCGTGAACAGAACAACGAATCTAACCGCGCCATTGGTGGAATACAGAGGTGTACTCTCCAAGCAGAGGTTTAACTCCGGCTTTTTTACGTGTTTTAGGCGTTTCTGTAGGGCTTTCTTTATGTCTGCTGACAAAAACACGTCAAACACGTCAAAAACTGCCGGAGCCGAAACTCTGCTTGAATAGAATGAACGGAGACCCTGTATGGCATGTCTCTGTATGGCATAAGCAATCGGACTCAAACGTACTAAAGTAAAGAAAGACGAGCACTTACAAAGAGCAGTGCCTCCCGGGTGGGCCAAGGTGTGTTCTTGCCCCACCTGCCTCTCCAGACACACCTGAGGAAGGTGAGCAGGTACGGCAGCATCATGATGATCGTCAGCACAACTACGTCAGTCCCCATCTTCACGTCTTCCGTCGTAACTTTGGTCGCGTTGGACAAGAAGAGAGTCTTGTTACCGCGGACTGCTTCAGATGAGTTCTGGTGATGAGCCAAAGACTGAGCAATGATGATCGTGCTAACCTTCGTGGAAACCAGACAAGCCAGCAGGGCGCACCCAACAAGGATGGACAGCAGCAGTTTCAGAACCTTCAAACACATGTGAACCTCGGTGACGTCGGACGACTCCTCCTTGACCACGCCTTCGGTGGTGACGGTGAGCTGAGGCTTCTTCTGCATCCACTTGGGTTCCTTGGGCTCACCCAGCAGTGGCTGGTTGTGGAGGTCCTCCTGGATGTTTCTCATTCTGCCCGCCATCTTGGCACCTTTTTTCAGTCCTTTTACTTCCTCAAAGGGCCGATTCTTTCTTTAAGAGTGCCGCTAGCGTAACCTGTACAAGGTGTTCAGTCTTCAAGTAGGTAACTTCCTTTAAGATGGTGGCCGTATCTAGACGGTAGCTCTGCTTTCTTTAAAATCCGGCACGTACACTCTTGAGCGTTGTTTCCTTGATTATGTTGCAATAAAAACGTCGGGCACGTATATGTACACAGCGGCAGCATAGCTCACCTCACCTTTGCCCCAGCCACACCTGCAGTTACTATGGTGAACAGATAATTCCGCTCTGAAGGCTCAAACAATTCATATATGGTTTCCGTTCAAAGTCTGTGACTTATCGTCACAACGACAAAAGTTTATCCATAACCATAAGTCATATCCATAACTCCCTGATTTTGATTCCAGAATGTAAAATGATTGATTATGTTTGCCTTCCTCAAGAACTCGGACGATCATTTCACCACCAAAGAACAGTGTGTAAACGTGTCTTAATTGTAACTCGTTAAAAACTCAGCAAACGTAACACATCTAGACTATCATTTAACGCTTCTGACTGAAATATTCGGCAAACGGATACTACCGAACCGACAAAGTTTTGCAGGTGTTGGACGTACGCAGTTTGCAATAGGTTGAACTGTGTTGAATCAAACCAATGCATTGCATTGTTACGGCTTCACAATGGACTTTTGACAAACCAATCGATTGGTTACATATTACGTTGGTACAAATAAAAGCATTTGTCATACCTGTACTATTTAGGAGCCACTGTGGTTGCTTAGCAAAAGGCACAATTACGTCATGCACACGGATAAAAAATTCCGTCCCATACATCGTTTTTCCTAGAATACTGAAGTCATTTCCTTGTCCTACATAAAAGTACAGTAAACATCTAAATCAGCTGTTGTATAAGCTAAACTCGCCAACGCAATATCCTTCACGATAATGGAGGTTATATTTTAGGCAGCTGGGAGTGCCTTTCCTTTTTTCTGAGAGAAGAAAAAATCGTCCGAAAGCCAGGAAATGCTGACAGGACGTGTTGCGTCGACATGGCATAACATTTGTTAATTCATTTACAGTTAACGTTCCGTTCCGTTCTGCGTACGGTTACACCCAACGTACACAACGTCAAAAGGGTTAAACTGGCGGTACTTGGACTTTAAAACGTTAACAATTAGGTACTCGACTGGATGTTCAGGACTTTGACATACATGTAAAAGAATGTCGACCCTCCATTGTTTTCGACAACGTGGGTCACACTGATGCAAGCTCCAATATACAAACATTTGTCAAGGACGGGAAAGAAGAGGAAGAAAGAAAGCACTAGTATAACTTGCTAATTGCGACAATTTCAAATCGTCTAACTATGTACAATTTCCCTTAGATTACTAGTAATAGCGGCAAAGTGTAGCGTCTTTTCGGAAGTTATCCGAATGTATAAGATTTCGGGTGCCGTTTATACAATAAATTTCGGCAAACATAACGATAAACATGTCACCAGAAGTACAGTCTGCACTTGGCACTTTAAATTTCACCAGAAGTAGGGATCGTCAACAAGTATCTATATCATCATTCCTACAGATATCACTACAACGTTAACTGTTACTGTAAGGTAGGTCTTTGTTGTCAGTGTCAATGCGACACAATGGTTGCTGTCAAAGCAGCCGTTTTACTAGGAGTACTTGTCCATCATTTTTTAACCTTAAGAGACTTAATCAAACTTACGAAAAGCCTTTTCTAGAAGTAACGGAAATTTTGAAGGTTACAGACGGCGTTTTATTACTTATAGAAAATTTTAACGTTTACGGACAGCGTAGAAAATTTTGAAGTTTACGGACGGCGTAGAAACTTTTGAAGTTTACGGACGGCGTAGAAGCAACTGTGTATTGACTCCGGACAAAGTTCCTGCGACAGAAATAGCTACCTATAAAGGCCGAATAACAGTCGATTTGTGCCATGAAAAATATCTGATCGCGTCCGAAACGTTCGCGACACTGACAGACTTCAAGGCAAGAGTGCGGAAGGTTATCAATATGATAACGGTGGACAACATGTTGGTAATCTTTTCCTTAAGTAAACGAGGTCTTGTCAGGACCAAAGTATTAAGACCAGCCATCCAGGTATTTTCGAGTTACCGTGTTGACAGACGGATAAATTTACTTTCCATGAGTAATAACTTGAACACCTTGCAATGGCGTAGTCATCTCAAGTCGTTGGCATTTTGGTTTCTCAAAGACGCTATGCATGGTAGAACCTATTATCATTAAGGTTCTGCAAGGACGTTATATCAGGCTGATATAACGTCCTTGGGTTCTGTGACAACCTTTTACCTCAACATGTTAGAAAGACAGCTAAATGTTGTGGACTGTATACACGACTGTCTCCCATTTAATTTGCTGCATGTGACAGTGACTTCAGACTTCCCAGAATGGTACACTCTGTCTACTCTCCAAGCAGAGGTTAGGCTCCGGCTATTTTTGACGTTTTAGGCCGTTTTATCCTTTGGTACTGTTTCGTTGATGTCTCGTTTGGCCGCGAGACATCAAACCAGAGAGCCCGATAAAACCGCCTAAAAAAAACAACAAAAAAACAGCCGGAGCCTAACCTCTGCTTGGAGAGTACCCTCTGTCCGTGCAACCGTCCGGTCATACACACACCAGCCTGAACCTTTAGTAACTACAAACACTCGAGTAAATCATTGTTAAAGCATGTGTGTTTTACAGACAGGCACGGCAGAGCACTTGTGTTTGCATATGTATATGTCAGGGAAGAGATTGTGATCTGACAAAACTGCCAGTAAAGATCTGATTGTATTATCTGTCAACAGAGACTCCAATCAGGATACTATGAATGTAAAAAGGCCACACTTGTGTGTGGCCACAGGCGACCCAGGTATCCCTGGTCAATCAGAGGTTTATGCTTGCCAGAGGGCCTGCTCTTGTTCCCCTCTTTAAACAAGAGTGGCAATAAAAAACATTGACATGGCGACAGTTGTCTCTTACAGTCTTACTGGATGTGAACGTAAGACAGAGCAAGCCTGGGAAAGCATGGACGGGATGTTTAGTCCAATTTCATTTTGCAGGATTTTTTTCACTCTCGTGCATTAGTATAGCCTCCTTAGTTTACGGGTCTCCATAGGATGTCATCCATTAAATCAAGTGAATGTGGCCTAAGATGGTCTCCCATTTAAAAATCCTCCAATTAAATCTCTACCCTGACATTTATAAATGTTACTATTTTAGGAACATTGGTATATATTCTTAGGCTTCACCCTTCACCACTTGGAAAGCTTTGAATTACTCTATCAATATAATGGAGTATCTCAATTAGTGCTATCTAATAAACAGCAAGATGACAACTTCTTTATTACATACTGGTTTATTACATGAAATACATACACGTGATACAGGGAATCAGGAAGACAATATCACTTATTGTGGTAACATTCTACATCCAAAGCTGGCTAAAAACATTTAGGTCATTTACCAACATAAAACCCTGCCATTGCTAACCACTTCTTTCCCGTAATCTTCAAATTAAAACCATTATTTTTTCACCAAATGGCAGCCCATGGCCCTCACACAGTGAAGGAATACTCTCAAATCAGCCAGTGAAAACATCCCTGTTCTATTCTGGTAGGCCCCTACACTGGCTTACATAGGGCAGTACATTCACAATTAAAATGTGCGAATAACTATAGAAAATATAATGGCAAGTTCTGGTTACGTTTTCTCCAAGTTGAATAATTATACATACATATACTCAGAATCAGGCCTGGTCCTCAAATCAAATCAATCAGATAATTTCTAAAATCAAAGTGGCAGACTTTAACCCCAAATGTCTATGGATCTCTCTAAAAACTGCAGTCTACAGGCTACAAACAGAAACTTGACGAGACACTATACAAACGAAAAATACCAACTAAAAATTAAGAGACAATCACTGAATCAGTAAAGCAAGTTATGAAAGAAAGATAACAATCTCTGCATTCTTTGTCAAAGAAATTGAGACCCAGCCTCTACTATTGCAAAGAATCTCTGTATAACTTAACGCTGTGCTTTAGTGTCACAATGATCTAACATACCAGCACTCCAAATGGT
>NC_049993.1:6698991-6714330 GCF_000003815.2 Branchiostoma floridae | reverse complement strand
AGTGCTGGTATGTTAGATCATTGTGACACTAAAGCACAGCTTAAGTTATACAGAGATTCTTTGAATAGTAGAGGCTGGGTTTCATTTCTTTGACAAAGAATGCAGGATTGTTATCTTTCTTTCATAACTTGCTTTACTGATTCAGTTGAGCTTTTATGATAGAAATTTCTGGTTGGTGTTGAAATATTGCGGTCTTTTCCTTTACTGTTTTTGGAGTACAACTGTTCTCTGATGGCTGAGAGTTACAACAAACAGAAATCAGTAAAAATGGAAGATTGGTTCTGGGTCTCCAACATACAACATGGCACCAGGGGTACATTTAGTTTAAGGTTGCATACTAGTACTACAGACCAAGGGTATGTGATTTAATATTTCCGGTATTACAGCAGTATTAGAAACACCCTTTTGGTACACTAAAATTGTCTACAGGCAATTGGTACTGGATTGACAGTATGCTACACAAAACAGGAGAAAGACCAGGCCATATGCAGTGTTCCTAGTACGTCATAAATGGATCACGATAAAGATTGATACAGGTGTTCCAAACCAGGTGATAACTTTGGTTATAACATGGGGTTCTGCTGTTATCATACGGGCTTAGATAGAATAATTCAAACACACTTTGAGTGTGGAATCCTACCTGCAGGCGAGCTGGTACATCAAGGGATTCGGAATACACTGAATTCTATATTATATGTATGTAAGCTCTGTTGCATCAAATACAGAGTAAGGCACTATGGCTCTATAAATGCTAATTTCCGTCAGAAAATGGTTGATAATATCATGGAATATTTGGTACATGGTTTTCCTGTCCCTTTACCATACCAGCTTACGTATAATGTTACAATATTGAGGTGTATAGCAACAATATATGGCAAATATGTCTAGCTATTTTACATGTGGCTTGAACAAAAATCATTGCTCACTTGTGGCATACATGGGAAACTAACGCTACACATTTTAGCTTCCTGTTCTGGTCCTCTTAAAGTGATAACAGTACTGTGATGTAAATTACCTTTGTTCTGGTCTTAGCACGAATGGTAACAGTTTGAAAACATTTTATCCATTAATAGGGTACAGGATACGATATAAACATACCTGTAATGACAGGAAAACACGTAGGTTATTACATGTACAGTATTTCACTGATTGTGTATCATTAGGTCCGTATATTCTTCCTATTGTGTAATAGTTAATGTACCTCTAGCCAGATTAGCTACAGAAATGTGAGTAAAATCTGCAAGAACCCATAACATGGTTAGACCATAATAAAGGTCAGTAAAGGTATGTGTCAATGTGAAAACCCAGAATAAGGGAAGTGTATGAGTATGTGGCAGTGGCAATCTACAACTTTTCATGTTTTTTTTAACCCCTGGTAGACCAATTTCAACAACCATGTGATGAGAGATACACTGTGGTGAAGCGTTTATGCTATCAAATACATTTTCCTTGCCCTTCTCTTGGCTTTAAAGTGTGCCCACTGTTTGGGCCTCACCAAAAATGCAAGTCTTCAAATTTCATGAGGACACCTGGTAGTATACACAAGAACTGCAGTTTCAAGTCCTGCATGCACTTTTGTCAAATTCAGCAATGCAGATCGACCATAGGCCACACACACACACACCAACAACCCTCTCTAGCTTCTCAAGATTGTATGCTGATTTTGTCATCACAATTATTATGTATTCACAATGAAACATTCAGAGCTGTCATGTTGTTAGTATCACTATGATTTAGCAGGACGAGGAAGCATGGTCAACTGTATCACAGATTAACATGTTAGTACTACTAAGTAATCTTACTATTGCTATCATTTACGTCCTGAAATACTAAAATAGCACTTTTTTCTTGCTTTCAAAATATATTCCATTTTTTTTTCTATCCATCACCATACATGTGACATACATGTGGTTAACTCGAGGGTATAAAATTTATACTTCTGTTGTCAAAATGACAATGTCATGGCACTTTCAAACGTTGACTAAAGGTGCCTTCTTGGGTTTGTGGTGTATTTACAACTGTCATGGTGGCACGGTTTGTGCTTTTCTTGTGTCTGGCGACAACTGTGTAAGGCCAGTATTTATTTTTACAATCTAGTTTTAATAATTGTAGAGGACTTTGACTGTTTGTATTCTTCCTGTTTACAAGACAGCTATACATATCTTAAATGTCGGAAGGAAGTACATGTAGTTCATCTACTTGGACAGTACCTTATGACAGTGTATCCATAGTTAGTAACCTTCCTTGCATTGTAATGAATGAAAGATATCATGGTATTTGTATACATGTACCTTACGTAAATCTTATTTAAACCTTACAATAAATAACATATTGAATACATTCTTCCATTAAACTGCTCAACAGGTCCTGCCACCCCTTGACAGGATGTGGACTGCTCTGGAAGCAGACATATTCTACATAGATGTGGTCAGTACCACTCTATCAAAGGGGTGGTAAGCATTTGCTGAGCAGAGCTGAGAGCACGTAGAACAATTCAGGCATGTTAATATATAATATTATGTGTTAGTATGACACATGGAATACTCTTAACTTGCTACGAAATTTTCCCTACTTCTAAAAATACATAACGTTACATGTATCTTCAACAAATACGTATCAATACACCAACGGTGGCTTTGCTTAAGTCCTGTGATATTTTGTCACACATTTCTGAAGCTTCTTTTGCCATTTTTTTCTTGTTAACTGTAAGACGGTTCAGAATATACTGGTAACATTACTTAATAAACATTTGAGGCAGACTTTAATATGCCCCACTTGAGTGTGCAAGTTGCTAAATCACTGCAGCAATTTTGGAACATAAATTCACTGGTGTGGCAATATGATTTAATCACCCTTCACTATCTTCCCATCTTGTCTGAAATAGTGTTTTAAAATATACCCTGTTCTGAAAGTGGCATGATCTGACATCCGACATAGAAGTAACATAAAACTGGGTGATACCACTGTTAAACAGGGATGACTGGTCCTCCCAGGTGATGAGCAGTTAAAGGATCCTCTTCATGTATTCATGCACGGAAGTACAGCTAAGGTGATTTTCTTCGTGTTGGGCTGAGGAGAAAGAGAATAGTTCATTTAAAAACAACATTTAAATAATTGTGAACAAATACGTCTTTACAGTCTTTGCAGTGAAAAGAAAATGTTTGCTACTAAAAAAGCTAAAGGTGCCCATACATCAGAACAAGGGGGTCAACCTCCCTGATCAGAAGATGCATTGGGCCTGGCACCACATCTCCACTTTGTTACAATGGGATTGAAGTACCCTCTGAAGTTCCTTTTTTAACTGTTATTATTGCCAATCCATATCAAAAGGAGGAAGTTTCCTATTTCTCAGGAGTGCAAAGTCTAGAATAATTGAGATTCATGCAAATCGGGTTGGCTCTGGTTTAACTCAAACTCTTCCAAATTCTCTCTATACTATGTTAATCTAATTCTGATGATGTTTACTTACCTGGGTGATAACCTTCTTCCCTTGCCTCCACCCTGCATGAGATGAAACAAAATAACTGTTAGAACAACTGAGGAACAAACAATATCAATGAATGCAAACCTTGTGCTAGAATTGTAGTTGTATTTTGGGTTGTCTCTCATATTAGTTTTCCCATTGACCCATGCATTAGGAATCTAGTGCCGAAGCACGATTGTCGTCTAGTGGAAAGACGGCCTTACCGGTGCAGTTTTCCCCATGTTGACCTGAGCGTAGAGCAGCACACCGATGTCCCTGTGTCCTGCCTCCATGGCGATGGACAGGGCTGTGCTGTCATCCTGTCAATCATGCACATCAGGTTATAGAAAAGTGAAATACATATCGATCCAGTGTAGCTAGCTGATGTGCTATTCTTCCACTGATTGTGACAGAGAAGACATATACTATGTACAGTGTTCACAGGTTCATTATACCGGGGAAAGCTCTTTCAGACAAGCACAATAAAACAGTGGACCACGGCTCAAAGTCTGATCCTAAGGATTGCAAACCTTTCCAGTAGTGTGCATGTAGGGTGAACAACAAAGTTGGAATCAAACACACAACTTCTTGTTCAAGAGGCCTTAAATGCAGTTGCCATCTTGTTTTGGGAATACCTTTGTAGGCAATTAAGATATCACCTGAATACACCTGAACTTGACAGGTGATCATTACTTATTGTCTTTATTTCAAATATTAGTGTTATTTGTGACATTTTAGATGGGATGACTTTAGTAATGATGGGTTAATGATGACAACAGAGGAAGCAAATAAGGAGAGGATGCGATGCAATCCTTCCCTTCTTGTCAAGACTTTTCCTTTCAAAGTAATGTGCAAAGAATTCCAGCTGAATGAACTTGCTTCCTTATTACCCACTAAAATGCCCTACATGTGACATTCCTTTTCATACTGTCACTTTGTCAAACAACAATTGGCTACTAGCTGCAGAATGGTTTTATTCATAATTTTTTTCAAAAGCTCCTGAGTATCTTTCTAGATGAGAACAAAGACTAAGACTCTAAAATCTTTGTTCCTTAACAAAAAAGCATTTCAGTTTTTATTTTGACGTAATGAAGCTCTCTACTGTTTGGGACACAAGGGCAGCCATCTCGACTCGACACAGGATGGACTTCGACTTAACCTAACCTAACCTAACTGTTTGATCATTGTGAGTTGTATGTACCATGGAGAGGAAGAAGAGGTTAAGGCTAGGGTACTCACATTGTCAGTGATGGTAGCATCACAGCCCGGCTGGGCCAGGAGGAGCTTGACTATCTCCAAGTGCCCGTGTTCACTGGCACACATCAGGGCAGTGGAGCCGTCCTGGTTAGACGGGAGAGCACAGAAACAGGTGTGGTTAGAGATGGGGGGGGGAGGATCTGTTATTCTAAGAAGTGTGAATCTAGTGCAGGGCTGTTTCCAGCGTAAAAATTGTCTCTGTCCTATTCATTGTTTGGGAGCCCATGTTGCTGATTTCTCTGGTTAAATATGTCATTTTAACCTATGAAAGTGCATTTTCAACAGTTTCATATATTTTTTGGGACGGATGGGGTAAAATTATTTTCCATCCCAAAAGCAAATTTCTGTCCTGGGACGGAAGGACGGGTCCTGGAGACAGCCCTGGTCTAGTGGATCCTTACATCACGGTAAATTCCATGTAGGTTGCTGTACAATCTTGACGACGTTGAATTTTCGAGCAGGCTGTGACAGAAACAACTGTCAACAAGGAACTTGGACAAAAACTTTCTCATTTTGAGAGTTTTTAAGCGACATATGCACAACTATCGCAAGAATGCTTAGTTTGTGATCATATGATGTCTTTCGAAAATGCATGAGGCTACTTATCAGAAAAGCTGTCAAAAGTCATAAATTCAAAGGTAGTATAAACCAAGAATTTAGGCAGCAGAAGGGTATAACTGGAAAAGAGGGAAAACTGCCTGAAATTGTGGTAGATTACAGATATTACTGTACTCAAAGTGACCCAAATCGAATTATACAACTTTAGATAGTACCCAAGGTTTTTGTTAATAGAAGGAAAGAACAAGATAGCAAAGTAGAAATGAAATGAATGGCATGATGCTGGTAGTTGTGGTGAGGAAATGCACTCCCCTTCACCAAAAGCTTCAATTATGAATGTATGGCATTGAACCTATTCTACAACAAACCAGCTGTTTCTAACAGGGAAACTGGAGTCTTCCTCAATATGTTGATGAACATTAGACATTCAGGTAACAAGATACAGTACACAGCAAAAATTACAAGCAACTGGATAGGTTTTGTGAAATCAGACATTTCAAATCGCACCCACTATCTTTTAAACTGTCAAAATTGACTGTCTAAATCCCTCACTACCTTTCGTCTGGGCAAGCCCTCAGTACAATCTCCAAATTGTAGTTACCATGCAACAAAGGTTGTGGTAGACCAAGGAAATCTTGGAAGGAGTGTGTTAAGAAAGAAGGACATCAATGTGTGCTGCCATGACAGTGTGAACCCACAGGATAGAGCTTTGGAAGTGTGGTGTGAAGACTAGCCGACTGCTACCTACCCGTGACAGGGACCCACACGCAAAATACTGGAAACTTCCACTACGTCTCCTTTCGTCACTGACAAAAGTCTGACCTCTTACGAAAATTTATGGTGAGTGCCTTTCTTTGTGTTGGAAAAAAGCTTAAACTGTACAACTATGAATTCTACCAACACAGATAACCTTTCATTCAAAAAGTGTGACCATTTACGAAACTTATCCAGTTGCTGTGAGTAACTTTTGTATTGTGTAGTCTACCTCATCCTGCAGGTTGACCTCTGCCCCTGCATCGATCAGCATCTTGACGATCTCCTGCCGCCCGTGGCTCACAGCGAGCATGAGCGCCGTTTGTCCCGCCTGGGGAAAAACATGGAGAACAGTACAATGGTTATGCCACGGTTTGTCTCTTCAAGTCGTGCTATAATACTCATCCCTCCATTTTCAAAATTTAGGCATCTATTTATACTGGGTTCTTTGCTAATTATACTGGGTTCTTTGCTACAAATTTAAAGGTATTTCATCTGACATTAGATTAGCTAAGAACCAAGCTACATATTGGACACAAACAAATGCAAGTGCTTAATTTCTTCACAATGATTAAGGCTTTTAGGTTTTCCAGGGAATGTCTTCTGTAAAATCATACCAGTGTGCCCCAATATTCATGGAAAAAGGCAACATTCAAATGGTGCCTGCGAAGCCGACGGTTGTACGGCTATACAGATACAAAAGCCGGTGTGTTATAACAAGGGCTGCTATACTGTCCATACAAATACAGAAGCCAGTGTGTTACAATGAAGGACAGTTATACTGGCTATACAAATACAGATACAGAAGCAGTGTGATACAACAAAGGATGGCTATACTAGTCATACAGAATCTGATACAGATACACTGATCATGAGATAGTAAAACAAGGATTCCTGCCTGACCTGTGTGGCTCGGATGTTGACGTCTCCAGACTGGAACAGTTTCTTCACCACCTCCATTTGTCGGTCTCCCTGCAGCTTGGCGAGGGACGCCAGCATGATGGCTGTGTAGCCAGCCTGGGCCATACAGGGAAATATTCATTATGCAAAGAATCTGTCAACTTTACTGTAGATAGTCATCTGTATGATAGCGATAGAAGCATACTATTTAAGTATGTGTTAAGTAGATTCTCCCACTTCAGATACTTGAAAAAAGTTGAAGTGAAATTTATATTCCTTTAAGTTTTTGATAAGCCAACTCTAACCAACTTTAACCTGCAGAGGCTCAGAAATATAATCAGACAGCAAATGAGAGGGCAAATCTCCGTCAAGGTAGTGCTGTTTACCGCATGTCCTTCCTTAGGGTTGGGCTTGTACATGTCAGGGTTAGCATTAGACACAGCAATAACATTCCCCTTTCCCCACGAGGAAGGAAAATATAAGAAAGTCACCTTGTTCTGCTTGTTGACCTCACATTGGCCTGTCTCCAGGAGAATCTCGACAATGTCGAAGTTGGAGTGTGAGACAGAGTAGTGCAGGGCGGTGTTACCCTGTGGGTGGAAACAGACATGGTCATGGATCCAAACTTTGGGTCATCTACTTTTCATCTACTAAAAGGTTTTCTGCCCTGAGAAGATCTGACAATACGAATACTATGCACATGGGCCATTGGGAGACAGAAATGTAGGAGTTGAGAAGGAGGTATTTGCACAAGTTCTCGACCCCCCTTGTTGACTATTTTCTTCAAGAAAAACATGCTATCGCAATTACTACATTACTACAAGCAATACTTATAGGTATTGTTTACTCTACATTAAATAACATGTTCCCTATTACCTTGTCCAGTAACTCACACAACATAAATCAGCAAGATATACAAAAAGGGATCCTTCTCACTTACATTTCCATCTGCAAGGTTGACAATTTTGCCGATGACTCCTGATGCCATCTGCTCAAACGCTGCCAGGTAGTCCCTCACCACGTGGACATCTGATGTCTTCTGAGCGCCGGCCTTCATCCATTCGTGCTGGATCGTGTTCATTGCCATCATCTATAACAAGAAACAGTGTTCAAGTTCATGGGTGTGTACTCCCTGCTGTCTAACACAGTAACCAACACAAATTTAGTACCAAATTGCCACCTTGGCAGGCTGAAGGTTTATTGCACTGCAACAATGGAATGTACAATGGGCTTGTAAATGCTTCTGAAGAAAACAACATTTAGATCAAATGTGTTTATCTCAAACATTAGATCAAATGTGTTTATCTCAGAGAAAACAACGAATTTGGACATAGTTCATATTTTGTACCATTCATGTTTCTGACAAATTGATTTTTGTTTGACTTTGAGAAACACTTAAAATACTGACACACTAATCCTCTTTTTTTGGATGCTCTTTACAGTATACTGTACATGATGCAGTTACGTGTATTGCGTTTGGGAACCACTTTCGTCCAATCTTTAGATGTAGACCATGCTGACACATTTAGGTTTACTAAGCTAAAGGAGTTCATAAACAAGAAACCAGCCTTCTGAAAATGAAACACAGCATGCTATCTACTGATCATAACAAGTTTGAGATTCCATCACTACCTAATGAAAGCTTAAAGCTGGCTTTTCACTTTCAACTTTTTATCGCCAAACTCATTCTCCAGACTTTGGCATTCTTTCCTAGGGACAACATATCCAGTGTGCTGTTTTCCAGATTGACAATGTTTTGACAACCATCAGGGGTAACCAGGACATCTGTGAATTTGAGTGTGCCTTCAAGTTATGATGACTATAAATTTTTTCCACTAAATCATTTTCCAAACACAATTTTGCCAGAAACAATGTTTTCACAGTACTGTCTGCCAGACTTTCTTACTATTAAGACTACTAGCAGGTGTGGAGGTTGTCAAGGCCATGTTGTCAAATTGGGAGTGGCTCAGTAGCGCAATGCTAGAGTACATTTGGAAACAAGTAATTATCAAATATTTCGAGATTTGTACATTTCTTGTTTTTATCATTATTGCAAGTTTCTATGTTTTTTCCTGCCTTCCTGCAGGACTCAGTGTTTCATCCTCAAGTCTCCAATCATTCATTTTCTGTTGACCAGGCCAAACTTGCACACAGGCAAGTGGGAACCGACTTGTACACATATCCAGGCAGACAGAAAAAAAAAAAAAAACTAACTGAATACAATAACTCTGTGAAAGCAAGGTCCTGTTGATTCGATACTATGGATGGCATCCTCTCTGAACCCCAAAACTGGATTGCGAAAAAAATGTTGGGTACCATTCTTTCCAAATTACAGCATGTATGTGCTCATTTTACAGCTGCTTTGTACGATTTACAGTACAGTAAAAAAAAACTTTTTGCCGGTGCGTAGGCTACGCACCGGCTATGAGACGGGAGAAGCAGTTGCATGGATGCATGGATCGGTCACTTTAACCAAATAGCCCTTCTATACGTGCTATTGCGTAATAGAGCCAGCGTGGCCGAGCGGTCTACAGCACAGTACCTATCTTCCGTAGACCGTAGGTTCGAACCCCACTTGCTAAATTTTTCTTTTCTTTGTTAGACAAATCTCATGTAGTGTTTTTTTAATAGAAGAAAGACCAATTCAGTAATTCGATGTTTAAAAACTCGTGTGATTTTGTTTAACATCCGGGCTTTTTCCAAAATACGCACCGGCCAGCTTTTTTCAGAAGCTTTCTTGTTTGTAATGGATGAAAATCGATGGGCACACGGATGTCATCAATATAATCAAATCAACATGGCCTGACTGAAAGATAGCAGAATTTCTCTGATGTCCTTACCAGTTCCCGAGGCGGCACAGATTTGGGCGTGGTGACATGCTTCTCCAGCACTCCGCAGGCTTCCTGCAGTTCCTCGCTCAACTCATGCCTGCAGGAAACAGGACAGGGTCAGCACAACATCGGCACAAAAACAGGACAGGGTCAATACAGCTCAAGAGGAGGTGATGTCAGGGTAACAACAGGTCATGATCAGTACAACATCAGCTCAAGAGGAGGGTGATGTCAACACAACAATCAGACATCATCAGTACAAAATCAGCTCAAGTTAGCGCAGCATGAGAATAACAACCGGACATGATCAGTACAAAATCAGCTCAAGACAAGTAGAGCACAACGTCGGCATAACACATGGTCAGTAGAAAATCAACAAACTACAAAGAAGAGGAATAAGAAATGCCGTCACCACAACTTACGTTTCCTTGAGCTCCCTGCTCACCAGCTGACCACTAAGAGAGAACAAACCCAAATCACTCCCAAACACAGAAGGATGAAAACACCAGTGTTTCAACATTAGAGTAAGATAAACTTTTAATCAACCACATGCAGTTAGGAAAAGCAAGGTTAAACTTTAGCAGCAGAAAAGCTTAGTCCCAACACATAGCATTAGTTTGAAGTTGAAGGTCATTGTGCCGTCTTACTTACCTGTTCTAAGCATGGTCAAGGTTACTTGAGAAATTCCAGTTAAGAAGTTGCACACAGATCCCTGTTAGCGCCATTGCCAAGATTTAAAGTTACTTAGCTCTTCTGACCCCTACTGTTATTCTACATTGCAACTTTACAGTAATACTTACGCTTCCTTGATGTCTTCACAGATGATTTCTGAGGAGGAAATCGTCTTGACGTCCTTCTTGCCTTGTTCTTCCTTGCCCTTCTTGATGACCTTGCCCAGTTCGCAGTTGTATCCTCCTTCGTCGGAGGACTCTGACTCAGAGCTGCTGCTGTCCTCGTCGTCGGTTTCATCTTCGGAGCTCTCCTCTGAGCTGGAGTCATCGCTGCTGCTCTCGTCATGGCTGCACAGAGAAGAAACAGAAAGTTGAATTTCAGACCCAAGATGAGACGAAGAAAAAGTGCCCAACTTCATCAACTTATCACAAATTGGGGTAAAAAAATACTTTTGCAGACTTAGGGTGGCCCTGGTTTTTAAATCAAGGGGGCAGATGTGGTCCACGATTATCTGCACGAGTACCTCTCAATAACTCGTCATGGTTGAACAGAGAAGAAACAGAAAGTTAAAATTTCAGACCCAACATGTGATGAAGAAAAAGTGCCTGCATCAATATTGGGGTGAGGGGAGGGAAATGAGGTCCTTCTCACATTAGCCTGGTATCAAAACCTATTATACATGTAAATGCCTTTTCTCCTTCATTCTCTCTATGTATGCTAGCGACGAAAGAGATTCTGCAGCCATATTGGATACACTCACAGTCATACTACTCGTCATACAAATGTATGATCACGACAAAATGGGGATAAGAACATATTGTCACAAACAATGTAAATTGTATCTCTGTCATATACTTTGTCTGACCCTTGCCTCTTCCCTCATGACCTCAATGAAAAGCAGCTTGCAGGCCGATTTGAGCTTTCATGAATAAACAAATGTTCAAACAAACATACTCAACAACAAGCAAAGGCATAATAGTCAATGTATATGCAAATAGCACTGTATGGCCTACAAAATTGTGTTATCCTCACCCATTGCCGTTGACACCCACGAACTGGATCTCTTTCTTAATGTTTACTTTCTTGGTGGAGTGCTTTCCCTTCAAGCACGACCGTAACGGCCGCAAGTTGGAGATGGCGGGGCTCGAGCCTTCGGGTGGGAAACAAGAAAAAAAGATGAGACTTGGACATACAATGTATTAACAGGTAAATAAGCATACAAAATATGCCATCAGCATAAACAAATCTTTCCTCTTTTGCTGTCTAACACAGTTATACTTAAAGAAGTATTTGTATTCAATGTAGTAGTATATGTATTCAATTGAATAAATAAGACATAAAATCTTTGGAACCTTTAAACAATAACTTGATGTGCATTTTGATGCCCTTATTTGTGTTTTGGGGGCTATTTTTTTTCCACAACCAATTTTTCTTCTTCAAGCCTTCATTCTCCACATATCACTTACCAGGTGACAGCGCATGTTTGTTCTCAAATCCATCCACAGCCTCTAAAGACTCTTTCTCTTCCTCCTCTTTTTTTTCCTTCACTTCACCATCCAGTTCCTCGTAACCATCTTGAGACGTAACCGTGACAACCGTCTCCCTGACGACCGTCTCCCTGACAACCCGGTGCACAGGCTGTACTTCTGCCACCTGAGGTTCTGTTGTCTTGATAATACTCGCCTGTTGGAGAGGAGGAATCATGTCTTCATCCTCCACCTCATCGCTACTGGAGCTCTCGATAATCTCCAGAGGGGGACGAGACTCAGTTGGGGAGGAAACAATGCTAACCGTTTCCTGTACCTGCGTTTGGACTGGGAGCTTAACGTCCTCCAAGGGGAATATGGAGTCTTCTCCAACTCCGATGTCCTTTGTCTCCGTTTGGTCCTTCCCTGAGTCTGTTTCCTCCAGAACAGAGCTGTCTCCGGTGCCAACGTCACTTTGCTCGACCTTTGCAAGGACAGAGACAGACTTCTGATTCCAGTTTGCCAACGTCGCGCAGCCAATACTCCTGGTTTTGAGGTTGGTACACTTGTCACAGACGGTGTCGTTGATGGTACAACGCCCAACACCCACCGTTTTACTCTCCATGTTATTGCAACGATCACATATTGTGTCCTTAATACTACACGCTCCCACTGCAACGGTCTTGGTCTTAACATCCGCGCAGCGGTCGCACAGAAGGTCCTTCACTGAAAAATTCCCAACTGCTACCGTTTTTAGATTCACGGCTACGGTATTGGTAACTTTATCAATGGTATTGACAGTGGGTGTGTTTGTAGAAACAGACGCAGTCTCTGCAAGGGGCTTCTCCTGCTCAGAGATAGAGCCACTCCCTACGCCAACTGTCCGAACATCTTTCGTTTCTGGTATATCTACAATTACCCCAATGCTTCGGGTGGCGTGTTTGGTTTTCTGTTTCTTTACCACCTCGGGTTCCGTTGTCATGCCAACATCCCGGGATTCTGTGTGGTTACCAACAGCAACAGCCCTCTGCTCCACTGAAACCCCCACACCAACTTCCGATGTCTCCACAACTGCTGTATTGCACTTCTGGTTTTCTACGATGCCTAATTCCTGTTGAAGCAAATCGTTGGATATTCCTACACCGACATGGCGCATCCGGGGGGAATAACCAACCCCTACGTCGCGTGACGGTACCGTGGTATTTGTGCCCACGTTTACGCTTGTCCGCAAGGCACTGTTGTAGCAAACGATATCTGAAAGACTGGTCGTGTCTCCAACTGAGACAGATCGAAAGCTGCGAGGAGGCACTGGGGGAGGCACCTTGGCTTTCTTGGCTGTGCCGTTCTTCTCAGAAGGTTCTGGTGCACCTTTGGAAGGCTTCTGCTTTTCTTGCTCTGCCTGTTGTTCCTTCCATTGCTGTTCCAACATCTGAAATGATCCGGTGCTTAACGACCTTCGATGCAATCTCTTCGTACTGTCTTTGTCATCATCCCGCTTCTCCCGTTTGTTGGTGTCTTCAGGTTTGAGATTTTGCTCGCCGTTTTTCGACTTGAGTTGCATCATCAGCAGGCGCTTCTCCTCCTTCAGAACAGAAATCTTGACCTGTAAGACGGGGATTTCTTTCACCTGCTCCTCCAGGACCTTTATTCTCTTCAGGCTGGCAGCGATTTGTTCCCGGATGCCCTGCAACATGGCAGAGCTCACCGCTGGAGGCTGCGGAGTCGACGCGCCTGACCCACGCGAAGAACTGCCCGGGGAAAGAAGCGAGGCCGGAGTCTGCACCCCCAGGCTGTGCTTCGTGTCCCCGGACATTTCACTGTGTGGAGAAAACTGGCCAGAACTGGACTGCGTGGAAAGCTGGGACGACAGAGAGCTGGACGACCCGCTGTTGCTCTGATTAGCCAGCGCAGCGGGCATCGTGAACACGCTGTTCGAGTTCGGTGAGGTAAAAGGTATCGGGAGGTCGCCCGGCAAGGACGGTCTCCGGGTAGAAGAGTTATAGCCATACACAGAACTGGCGTTTTCCCGCGGGTCTGGAACAGTTTGTTTGGTAGCCGTTGTTTCCTTCACTGTTTCCGGTATAGAGTTTATTGCTGATGACAGGGAAGTGTTGACGGAGAGGGGAGAAATGGGAGAGGAAGGCACTACGGGTGCATGTCTCGGTAGATTGCTTTGCTGTGAGTTCAGATAGAAGCCTCGCGGTAAGGTATTAGCACGGTAATCCATGGCAGGAGACAGCGGTCCGCCAGGGGACTTGGGTTTCCTGGGTCTCACGATCTTCGGGATGTTGCTCCCCTTGGAGATGTCGTCGCAGTACTTCAGGAAGTCCAGGTCGATGTGGTAACCGTACGGACAACACGAACACTTGCCATCCGGGGACAGGTCCACTTTGGGGTTGGCCTCGGGGGTGTCAGACTCCATGTCTCCGAAGCCAGACTCCGCATCTGCTGGTTTCTCAATGTCTGGAAACAGAGGATAGAAAAGTTACTAACAGGTTTAGTTGTAGCTTGATTTAAACACACTTCTATACAGCCCACCCAACATTGCTGGCCTCTGTGGGGAGGGGCTAGTTACCGCCCGGACAGCAGAGTTTGTGTTACAATTTTGAACGTAAACAACACATTGCTTTACTACATTCCCAGGAGGAATTTCTACCATACCATAAAACTCTATCTTTCGGGCTTACATTAATTGATTTGACTTCTGTGAATAAATTGGTAAGTCATTGAATAAAAATATTCTTTGTACAAAAGCAACTACAAGAACTTCATTCCACCAACATTTCGGTAACCGTCTATGGAATTTTCCGAATTGCCCTGAGGAAAAAGACAAAACGTTGATGGAATAAAGCACTTCGTTGTTTACAAAGTATCTTCTTATTAAAGAATAACTTCCACTTGATTCCACAATGATAAAACCTTGTAAGAAAATAGCCGCAAGTCATTGGTCTTCCCGCCATATTTTGAGTAAACACCACCTGACAGAACACACCTGGACCTGTGCTTGGGGAGTCTAAGGAATAGATAAAGCAAGGAGAACCCAATGTTCCAGATCATAAAGGTTTTCTTGTCTCACACTTTTAACTGTTTCGGAGTTTGGTTGTCATGGGTTGCTATGTCATAGTTATAATGGTAACTATTTTTTTCCTGTTTCGGGCATATTGTAGTCTCATCAGTGTTTCACTTTTTAACAGTTCTCGTTAACAAGTTTAAGGCCTGTGGCAACAAACTCTCCCCCAAACAGCCAGAGTTTGTGTTACACAGATTAAGTTTGAGCCAACCATTCACAGACACATATTAGCAATGCAAACTCAATCCCAAAAAGTTTTTCAGAACCCGCACAGTGAAAATCATCAACGTACCTTTGTCCCTCATGGTAGCATAGTCCACAGTTGAGGCACCTTTCCTCATGATGGCACAGTGAAATGTACTCAACACT
>NC_049993.1:6690463-6698891 GCF_000003815.2 Branchiostoma floridae | reverse complement strand
ACTGTAAAACACATAAAAATGATGCCTTGTCAGTTGTTTTAATACCTTGTCCAGGATAACATAAATAACAGCTTACTTTTGGCAGACATGTATACAAGATACTAGTACTTGTTTCTTGTAAAGACATTAAGGTGAATATCAGAATGTCTA
This sequence comes from Branchiostoma floridae, assembly GCF_000003815.2. Lineage (NCBI taxonomy): Eukaryota > Metazoa > Chordata > Leptocardii > Amphioxiformes > Branchiostomatidae > Branchiostoma > Branchiostoma floridae. Next base: position 6,698,741 of record NC_049993.1, on the reverse strand, counting down.
CTTCATACACAGCAGCCAGAGTGCCAGTGCTAAGAGTAAACGTTGCTGAAATGCTTCTGGCCCTGGGAGAGAAGACCGTTATCTCGACCAGAAGGGCACTAACTGCCTGACCTACATCACAAAGCCTGCATGTCGGCTGACCTGAAATACCACAGCCTAGCAGAACAACCCCTACTTACACGGACGCTCGCCGACAACTGTTCTTCCTAATTCTCCTAATCGCAGCTACCAGCAAAATCCCTCCAAACTCCTCGTCCCTTACTCAGTCATAATCAAGGGGTCTTTGCAAAAGGTCAGAGGTCCAACAGAGATGCTGCCAAACTTTTACAAGAAACACCCAAACAGATCCAGCCTATCCGCATGGCAAACACCAGCCCAAGCAGAAATCGTTCCAATCATTCCATGCAATGGATGACCGCCATTTTGTGCCAACCTTCCGTGGTTGCCCGGACGACCACCTTTCAAGCCAGCCTCCCTGATTTCCATGGCCTCTATTTTTAGAGCGCATGTCAAAAATCGCCAAGGATGTCCATCCTTGGGACCATTCTACTCTCCGCATTACCATTCTATCAAGCACTGTTACCGTGGCAATATGGGTGATTAGTCCACCATTGCCAGATCTTAATTGTGCCAATTTTGTAGCTAGGAAAACAGGGAAAACTGCAGATGACTAAAGTGTAAACAAACAGTACATTCATGGAGGATTTAGATGTAAGCCTGGTTAAACCAGCAGTTCATTAATGTAAGAGGTGTTACATTGTTAGGGTGATGGTACAAAAAAACCTTTTCAAAGTGGCACTATAATTGCTCTAATTTGCCAGAACTAACAGGCTGATTTTTTCTTCCTTTCCACAGCTTTTGCGAAATGAGGATAATACTTCCCATTTAGATGTAAATCATGCAGGCTTGTTATGAAAGTGCTTTGTTATCATTGATAAAGCAGGTCTACACAGGACCACACAGGGTAAACTGTTATGCCACATTTGCATACTTTCCTATTATCCTATGTTGAAAGGAAAATCATACACTTGTACCTACCAATCAAATATCAAATTACATGACAAAAGTTCCCCTAATACTAGTAGTAACAGTTATTGTCAAACCCTTTCGTATGAAATAGCAGATACATACACAGATGTATAAATCTGGAAAGAGTGACAATGTATAAAACTCAAATGCAAACAAGAAAGTGTGTGGACAGAGGTTAGACATCAAGGTAATAAGATATGCCAAAAAGAATTATTGTTACTCAAGCAACTGTTACTCAAGCAGCTGTATAATTCTGGAAGCCCTGAAAGTGTGCAAGAAAGTGTGTACTGAGTCCTACACACTTTCATATGGCTGTCACATGGCAGAGCCTTCTATCTAAACAATTTAGACATGTCTCAGTCCCACAAAGTGTGGAGTTAAACACCAAGATGGTGATCAGCCATCACTGCAACAAACATTCAAATGCTTTGAACGTAGAAAAACATATTCTAGATTTACCTACCAACTGACCTGTCACAAGCAGACATGCGATACTGATAAATTTTACTAACAGAACCTTGGAGCATACACACTCCAGGCTCATGATAGTAACCTATAAATCTGCAACTGCAGGAACTTTTTCTAGATAAAATAAACATTCATGAATGATATGTCAAATAACTTTTGCATGGTAAAAAGAATTCAGGTATGGTATTAGGAATTGTGATTATACAACTTATCATATTGCGAAATGTCATGGACGATATATTTGTATCTTAAGAGTTTTTTTCCTAACTGCAAGTAAAACTTCAGTCTTGTGACAAGTATTACAGGTACATGTACTGGAAACTAACATTTGCATCCAGACATTTCATCAGCAAATGGCATAACTGAGTTTAAGGTGTACTATTTCATCATTCCCTAGCCACAAACTAACACCATTTAGTCTTGAGTGAAAGAAAAGTACATGTTTATTTGAGAAGCAGCATTGTTGTTCTGTGAATGCCACCAGGAGTAGTTTTCAGTCTAAGGAGTTCACCCCATGACCCTTTTCTCTCCCTTCTTTAAGTCTAACAATGACGCAGTGAGTGTTCACCAAGGTCTGACCTAAGAAGTATTTTCCTACCATCACACAACACCGATTCACACACCTCAATCCGCCTGTGTCTTTCTCTTAGAGGGGGAATCTGTGTCAACAATTTTCGGCAGTATTGCAACAAACAAACTTAAAAGGTCTCCTTGTTTCTGGTGTAAGTCGGAGGGCTTGAAGACAACCTGGAGGCATTTGAGAGAAAGATGCGGAGGTGTGTTCAAACAAACAACAGCAATAGAGCGTGTCGAGTTTTCCACAACTTGTAATTTGAACGTCAGGTGGGCTGTCGTGAATGAGGCCTTTGAGTTTCGGACCCTCACAAAGGTGGTGAGGTTTATACGCAAAACAAATCGCCTGCCAACAATCGAAGTAAAGTTAGCTGTCATCTGTTTGTCACTGTTAACTATAACATTAATCATCATTTTCAAAAACAGCTTTTCAACATTTGAAAATTCTTTGGTAGCTTACAAGTTACATGGATGGTCTTGGGTAAAAAACACAGTTCTTGGGTAAAAAACACAAAGTTTATCATACTGTAGGTTGTTACAATTTCCCAGGAGAGTACTTTTACACTCTGAAGTGGTTTCAGGTAGCTACATTTGCCATGGTGTTTACATAGAGAACTGGTTAAAACAACATGGTTTGGATACTGTAGATCTGATGAAAGCATACCAATTTTACTTAGCAATAATTTTAGACCTCATGTGTGGCAATCACCTCTGTTCTGGACAAACTGAAAAAATGCAAGAAAAAAAAAGAAAAAACAAAACAAAAGTTCAACAAGCTGAAATGCAGGCTTTCCAACATGATGCCCTTCAAATAAAAGAAAGGGCTCCAAAACTTTAAGTTTTCCTTAACGTTCAGCTTTCATTCAACCTATTTCAGTATTTGGCATCTTACAATTAGGTAATTGGAGAAAAAAAGGCTGTTTTGAAATAAAAAAAGGGCCCTGAGGGCAAACAGAAATCAAGCTTTGAGAGGCCATCTTTGCCCTACATACCTGCAGAGTCTGCTTGCACAAGTCTGTTCTAAACATGAAGTTGTGCACAAATATTTATGGACTGAGCGGAAGTTGTCTGTGGTTGGAACATCACAGGAGGCCTTTTGTTGTAGGGGAGCCCCTGGTGTTATAGTGTTGGGTTAACGGCATTCTTTATTCCTCTTACCAGGTTAGCAAGACATCGTGAAAAACTGATGTCTGTCCAAATTTACAACAAGATGAAGCATCATAGCTTGAACAGTGTTGCTGCAAAGACAGGGATTTTGGTACATTCCTTTTTCGTGGAGGATACTTTCAACTGGAATTCCAATGCATTTTAGTCAGATATTGATATTCAATGATAACCAACATTTCCAAAACTGCAGAAAAAAAACACAACCTAAGGAACAATAAGACAATATACTTGGAGTGTATTAGTTTTGAGTTGAGTTTCGTGAAATTTCTGGGTGAGTTTTGCCTTTGATTTTGATGCTATCCTTCTGTATACATATGCATGATTTTGTAGTTTACATAAGCTGTACACTATCATGTTTCCTTATCCATACCATAAAAACAAAGAATACTGACTGACCCAGAAATGTCTTTCCTCCCACAGAAATTTTCCGCCTGTTGTAGTGTTGAAATGAGGTTTACAGTCTAGCAGTACTATAGATATTATCCAAATGGCCCATGTGAAGTAATGATAACGTTACAGTACTTGAAAAATTCAGATGTTCAAGCATGTCTTTTTACATGCCATTGTTACATACAGTAGTTCTTAGTTGACAAACGATTGACGTCAAGCTCCCACCTTTATGACAGCACACAGTACTCAATTATACGCTGGGAAATGGATTAAACTGAACCGCAAACAAATCTATGGAAGGAAACTTACAAGGAGAGCAGACTAGATCCTGGAGGCACCTGAAAATGCATAGGCAATAGCGTGCAAACATATAAATCCACTGTGTTTGCAGAAGTAAGACAACAATGGGAACTCTTCTCTGTCCTATGGCCCCTGGCTCTGCGGGCACCCAGCCTATAACAACAGGTGAAAATATGTACCTCCTCACAAAGATCAAGCCTGCTTTCAAACAAGCTTCCGCCCTAAACAGATGTTTAAAACCTGAAAGTCTTATCATAAGTAGCGCCCCAAACCGCTTCTTTATTCTGAGAGGAGAATAAGAGACTTCATTTAACCAAGGAGCTCCTGATAAAAGCTCCTTGATTTAACCCCGTAATAACTATCATTGTCGTTCTCTGAGATTTGAGAACAGAGATTCTAACAAAGCCTTATACCCATTGTCGTTTAACCCACATGCGTGCCCGCGTTTGTTGATACTTTGGGTGGTGTTTTTGTTGTTGGCTATGACAGAGGACAAAGACAAGACCAACATGCCTGCATTAAAATTACAGCCAGGGGACCCAACGAGCCCAGAGTTCAGCGCTGCAGTGTCAATACTGCCTGATGTGAATTCCTGGCATGCCTACATATAGTCGCTGGCCCCCAGCCTGCCCAACTTTCAGACCACATCCTTTCTACCCTAAACACCATCCACACACAGCCGGAAACTTATCTACCAAATCAGGGGACACAGTTAGGGAAGATAAAGGCAATACGGATGCAACAGTTTGACTAATTTCTGGCTCAGTGACCCACAGTAAATGATCGCCTTGTTTAAACACACTTCAAAGGGAAAATAAGTAGGCAAAACTTCTACAATAGCATTACATAAACAGCCAAGCAAAGTCTTTGAAGAACTTCTAACTCACCCTAGTTGCTGTGGTTTATACTGGGAGCTGTATATTTGAAGGCTGCAAGAATAGTTGGCACAGATTGTCTGTTTGTGACTCAGAGAGAGGCTATGTTACTGGGGCCTGCCTAAAGGGATCATGACATCACATGTTTGTTGTGTACACGGAAGGTACCATTTCTAGGCGATTGGAGGGGGAGTAATTGTCCAGGGATATCATTTAGCATTGGTCCAACAATCACAGAAAAGGTGTGAAAAACACACTGTGTACTGTTATTCACACCAAAGTGTTATATAAACATGTCTGGTCTTTACTATAATAAGGGGTGTGAAATAAGTTGGAGAACAAAACAATGTTTTCTTTATCAAATTAGTTGACACAAAGCAAAGCACATTGACACCTAAATAGGTACTTGCCTGTTTTTGTTTACTTTTTCTGAAAAGCTATTCATCTGCAAATTTTGTGGGATGTTTCTACTGCGACCTTGAGGTCATCTTCCGCTTAACTTGATAGTCCAAGGTTGACCTCTCTTACAAAGGTCACAATGAATGCTGACACCTCAGTGTTTATCCAGGTAGTCTAGAGACTGAGAGAGGTAAACCACACCATGCTACAAATATTCTTTGAAATTGATTTGAATTGTAGGGAAGCAAAAAGTAAGAAAGCTTCCTACTGAATAGAATATTGAGGCTAGGCAGTATGACAGAAGAAAGAATATCTATGGAGATATCTATGGGGATGTGACGTTAGGGTTCAAGGACTGCTAAACTGACCATGCCAGACGGCTGTCAGCCTTTTAACATAGTGGTTTAGTGTCTTGGTTTGTGATCTGCGGTTGTTTCTTTCTGTTTCTACTCCTTTTCTAAGTTTCTTACAGGGACACAGTGTTTCTATTCACCCCCCATGAAAGCATTGATATCTTCTTGTTCCTATGTTTGTTTTGTGTCTGAATTGTCCCTGACGGGATCTTGAACACAGCCAATTATTATATCTCTGGCCATCAATTAGTTTCCTTCTCTCCAAAGCTAGAACACCAGAAAACCCTTCCAATCAGGAAGTTGTCTTATCTCAAACTTTTCCTGGCAGATTGTCTTTCATGACAGTTGGGAGTCATTCCACTGATAAGATAAACCAAGTGAAATCTAGAGACACAGTTATTTTGTCTGCACTGTTACCAACAGCTGATACTAACATCAAACAACAGTTAACCACCCTGTAATTACATGCTTAAGGTACTAGTAAACATTTGTATGGGTCTACAACAGGCAGGAAAATTACCATAGCAACATGGAAAAATTTACTAATTAGGAGCAACTTTCATTTCATGGTGTCCAGACAGTCATTGCTTGTCTTCACCTAATTAGTGCAATTCCCAAGACAATGTCAATTAGTCTGGGGACAGTTATGCTTGTCCCATGGGGGAAATACAAAGTGACATCAAGCCTTCTCTTGTAGAAATGAGCTACACAATATTTGACAAATTGATTATTTCTTTTTTCATACTTGCTTTATACCAGCTTTCTGCAAAGGACGTAATACATGAATTTCATAAAGCCCCACACAAACCTGAAACAGCTGGTATCAAGGATTGATTTTCACAGAAAATCGATTGTCCATCCTCTTTTCTGTGATCAACAAAGACCAGAAAAAATGAAGAAATTCACCTACTAAGTATACAATCCACAGAAGCTGTAAATTTAACAATATTTTGCATGAGAAACTGTTTCATGTATTTGACTTCAAATCCTTTATCATGTATCAGCACATCACGTAAGAAGATTCCAATCTTTCATATTTTCTTCACTCCTTGCATGAAATAGACTGACAAGTCAAAGCTGACATACTGGTATCACTAAAGAGAACTGGAGGGAGACTACACAGTCTAACCATCCTAACTATCTCTCAGAACTGTGTGAAGACCAGCACAATGTTGGGAATGTTGCGGTGGGATGACCCATCCCAGAGGTTATAGTGCTTGACAGCTGTAGAAGTTGCAATATCAACTTTTCTGCATGGGCATCCACTCAGGGCAAGCTACTTTCAAGTTTAGGTCTATCCCTTACAAAGTTATGATTGTTTACTTTGGCAATAACCAATTCACAATCATATAAATGTATTAACAAACACCCACCTTATCCAGTGATTCATAAACAACGGATACATTTTATCTACCACTCTTAAGTCAAAAGTGTAGTCTACGGGGCGATTTGAGCTTTCATGAATGATAATAAGGTTCAAACAGAACTGTAAGCCCCAATGCAGTAACACAGAAAGCCAATAGGGGCCCAAAATCTCATACACACGCAGTCTCTTTTGCCAACACCTACCAACATACCAAATATCATAAAGATCCATCAAAACATGCACCTGAATCGAAAACATAACCTTCTTGACAGAGGTGCATGTAATGCAGATCCATAGTAACACTCTTGAAGAGTTTTATTGGAAGTGCTGTCACAGGATAATGAAATGAAAGTGGGTATGTACAGTAAAGTAAGGATCATAACAGCAGCACCATTGGCCTTCACGCTTGTTTACTACAAGATTGCCCTGAATGTATGCTGTTAGAAATGCAAGTCAACAGATGCAGGCATTAGAAGGCCCTAGATAAGTGTGGTGCGGGTGACATCAGGACTAATATGGAGAATGGCAAATACTTGCAACCTTTTTAATGTCCTGGTAATTGAACCTTCAAATCTGCAAGACTTGTGTGGAAATGTCATCCAAATACCACAATTGATGGCATGCTTTATGAGAAATGGCAAAAGTTAGGGGCATATTCTATGTGCACTCAACAAGTAAAAATTCAATTCTGAGTGGCTTCCTTCAGTTTTGTATGTTACCATTCATTTTTTTCATGATGATCTACTCTTCTATTTATCAAAAGCTCAAGAGGTCTCAACATACTCAAGATGGTAGAGGGTGAAGTTGGCATAATGGTTAGGATGTTTGGTCCAGAAGGTGTGAAAATAGGTTCCTGACTTCAGTTGGGGAGGTAAAAGGCAGTGGAAGGAAAGAAATGGGCTCTGCCATTCAATACTGTGCCATTGGAACAGTGGATACCAAACTACTGCCCATATGGCCTCAAAAAGGCTACCTTTACTTTACTTTACATGGTAGAAGTACCAAACAAAAGTAACAGTGGGAGAAGCGCCGCCCTTAGTAACCTTAACTGGTGTAAACATCTCCATCAATCCTGTGTGGTGTCAGCGGCCCATCATCACAATGTAAGCACTGATGCACACCATTTACAGTTTCAATGTTTACCATGTAACCTTGACCATGCTGTGCATACTAGTGGCTTTTCAAGCATGCTTCAACTTGCAGACAGTTTGACGTCGAACAGTGAACGCTGTCATGTTGGTCAGATAAACAAACCAAGGAGGTAAATTATCACCAAGGTATCATGGTCCCGCAACTTTTACATTCTGTACAATATGAAATTTGTGTTTTGAAGTTTCCAGCACAAATGGACATGTGAG